>NW_014577337.1:337184-342576 GCF_000485595.1 Priapulus caudatus | reverse complement strand
CCCGCCACCTACAGGTTAATGAGAACTAGCAGATATGCATAGGGACAAGCGCTTGCGTCCAAGTTTAGAAATCGCTCTGGCGAGGACAGTAGACAATCAATGCGCGGCGGCGGAAATTTTCGAAGCCGATCGTTTACTGTAATTAAATATTTAACAGCTGTGTAGAAATAACTTTAGGCTAATGTGTGTATTTTGACTGGCCGACATCTGACCGTACCCCGGGCAGTGTCGGACCTCTATGTGTGTATCTAAGATATTATGTTTGGCAAGCTACCCCGCACGCTAGCCAGTGATGACGCTAATGTGTGTGTGTGGTCAGTGTAGAACAGCTGTTTAGTAGCTGTTTAAAACAACGTTGTGCTAATGTGTATGTTTGTTCTTCGCCGACCGCTAAGCCCAACTAATGTTGTGATGCAGCTAAGGTGTGTGTCTAAGCTGTTATTCGTTGAAAGTTGACCCGTACTATAGGCAGAGTTGCGGCCATCTCCGTGTGTATCTATTGCGTGTGGAACTAATTTTACCAGTTGTTTGTGTGTCCAGCAGATAAATCCGTCTCCCTGCCAGCTGGTGTGGTGTAAGAGTATCTTTGTGCTGTGGTTCTGCTGCTGGTTATATCGTAATATCAGCCTATGTGTCAGCTGGTATTAAATGCCTTCGCGGAGTGATATTAGCGTTGCTACAATAAAGACCCGCGCAAGACGAGGGTACGGGACGACCGCAAGACTACCAAAGCACACGAAGAAACTCGGTGCTTGACGTCATGCATGAGCTAACGAGAATGGAAGGATGGAAGGAAAAACTCCCGTGATTATGCCTGAAAGTGGATGTGTCTAGACGAAACTTGGGAAATTGTAAATGGAAGATGGAAAATACTCGATTGCTCTGGGTACCGTTAACTTCAAATCAACCAACATGTGCTCGAAGAACAATCCTACCAGGAACATCACGTAAAGCCGCACAAGAAGGGAATGCACGACCGTCATTGGCCTGCCACACAGGAAGTTATTGTTGAAACGCAACCAGGGAACCGGGGATGAAGCATACCATGCCGAAAGCATGGCTATACGACGCTGAAAGCACCGGTTCTTGTCCGATCACCAAAGCCAAGCAGCGTCGGGCCCGGTTAGCACTTGGATGGGTGACTGCCTGGGAATGGGCCACGACCCCGTGAAGGTCATTTGCTCAACGCGATCACTAGTGATCGCGCGACGTCGAAAGCCCGCGCGCCCGGCCCGCCGTCGCTCGGCGCGCCATCGCCCGGCGGAAAACTCGTAAATTTCGGCTTGCGTGTAAATTTTGGCTCCTTGTGGTAAAAACGTTTGTTATTGGCATGTTATTGTATGTTATTGCATTTTGTTATTATGTATGTTTGTTTCTGTGTTTGTTCGTTGTTTTGTATAGTTGGTTTCACATAAATAAAGGAAATATCACATAAATCACATAAATCTTATAAGTAAAGGAAAGAAAGTCATATAAAATTTAGTTTCAACTGTCTTTACTTGTGTCTTTTGGTATTTAAATTCATATACAAGTAATGAGTAAAGTATAAAGAGCAAAAACATCGCTCATCTAGAAATATATAGCACATAATAATGCAATGATTGGATCACAAGGTGACATTATGATATTTATAATCATGTCTATAGAAATGAAGTTCAAGGAATATATCCCTGAAATACAAGATGATATTATATTTCTTTCAAAAAATGAAGTTCAACGACTTTTAACAAATAATGCATAATAAACGCTACTTCATATAAGATATGAGATCTAAGATATAATAAGATATAATATAACTCAATTACAATGTATTGAGCCTAAAAATGAACAAAAAAATGCAAGATTTGGCATTATGTTTGGTGATATAAAAATCACCATTCATGATAACAATATTAAATAAAGCATGGGACCTTCTGCCTAAAAACCGACAGGTCAACAACTCATTTTTCAGACAAACTCCTCTCCAACTCTTCAACAACTCATTTTTCAGACAAACTCCTCCTTCTCTCCAACTCTTCAACAACTCATTTTTCAGACAAACTCCTCCTTCTCTCCAACTCTTCATCCACAGACCGTTTAAAATCTTCATAACTTTCATACTGTTTCTCAAAACCCGGAGATTTTTTGCTTGCTCCCAAGTACTTTTGGCTTGGATGGCGTGTACCGTTTCCTCAACCCTCGACATTTAGGCTCTTTGGAAGCAGCGACAAGGTTTTGTGATGGAATCTGGGGATACGCGGGGTCGTTGGCTTTAATTACTTTCGGCTGAGGGCAGGCCTTATCTGCTCAAGGGGTACACTTCTGTTGAGGGTAATGATACGGAACGTGCGTGGTTGTGAAGACGCAAAACAACAAGGACTGGTATGCCTGCTACCTTGCGGCAATGGTTTTGGCATTTTTGAGTTGAGGTTCGTAGTCAATCCAGTATGAAATTAGGTGTTTGTAGCATTGTTTAAAGGTGTCTGTAGGTTGATAGTACGGCTTTGCAGATAAAGAACGTCCCCGGTGGCATCAAGCTGGGGGGAACGCTCGTTCTCCACGCTTCGAGACCGCTTGCCAGACTCATTGAGGAACGATGCTGTACTTTACCTGCTTGTAATCTGGCTTTGGCAACATATCAGGGAGCTCGACAGGATCTGGGATGGTATCAACAGAAAGGACTTTTCGATGTGGGAGATCTTTGGGCTGAGTAGTTGCGAGTAAATTGGAACACTTCTCTTGTTTGCTGATGAAATTTGTGATGGATTTGGAATTGATGTTTGGAAGGGGGAGATTGAGTGTAGTGGAGAGGACTGGGTCGTCATAAAGCCTATCCCAGATCCTCTTGTACCTTGTCCTGATGTTGGTAGCAGTCTTTGTAGGAAACCGGGAAGAAACAGTAGGCTGATTCTTAAGTACCTGGATGACCAGGTACAAAAGCCTCGACTCTTCAGTGATTTGGGTAGCCTGTGCAAACTTCATCCACCCAAATTTAGTCTTTTGGGCGGCACTGGCCTGTGGAGATTCTGGGTCGAGGCAGCGTTCAAATAAAGTGTAGCCCCACTTACTTTCATACTTTTTGACAAAGTTTCGAGCAGATCTGTCGTGCTCTGCCAGCTCACCTGCAGCGTGTGATATTTGCTCTCTGAGCCCTAATGGGATGAGATGCTGCTCCCCTTCAGTCAGCTTTACCAGCAGCAAAGCGAGGGCTTCAACCTGCTCGAACCCAGGCAAGTGTAAGTGCCGGCTCCTCATTAACACGTCCTGCATGACAGGGCTCATCTCTTCTTGTACTTGTTCCTCCTTTGTCAACACGGTGTGCTGAGTGCTCACAGCATCCATGGGGCTAGAGACTGTAGAATCATCCGCATCATCTGTTGCAGCATCTTCAATCCCTTCGTCCTCATGATTGTTGCCATCGTTATCATCCTCTTCAGCTGCATGCTCCTCTTCAGCTATAGGAAAAACAGATCAAAGAAAGAAAAAAACAATTAAGTATGGTGAAACATTACAATTAAAGTATGAATCTACCTCTGCTTAATTTCAGTCCTCCTCTTCAGCTGTAGGAAAAACAGATACAAGGAAGAAGTAGTAAAGAGTAATTAATCTTTTAGACATGGAGCAATGCGGATGTAGTGTATAACTAACTCCAGTTTTGGATGTTTTGATTATTTCTACACATACACGTCCTGTGAAAGTATTTCTCACCTTTATCTATGTAGTACTCCTTTGATGAAAAAGCCGACTTAGATGACTGCGAGTAAGCGTACTCTACGCCAAGTAGCTCCTCCTCTTCAGCTTCGGCAGGTGGCTGCATGGGGGCGACAAAGTTCGGTTCGTAGAGGTGGTCCTTGCCGAACAGGATCTCAGCGTGATGGTTCATGCGCTGGATTTGTCGCGGGTCATGCTTCGACAGTTATACAAAATCGTAAAAATCGTGATAGTGGTCGTCGTTGAGTTATCAACTTTATACAACAGCGCATCTAAGCGAGTGCACGCGTAGAGCGAGTGCGCACGATCTGAACAGGCTCAGGCACCCCGATTCACCATAGTTCATTAGGAATTTATTATAGGTCACTGCCTTTCCCCATAGGATTAAATTGTAATTAGGCAGTACCACACCGGGCAACCTTCTTACCACTTCTTAAGAATAAAGTTTACGAATTATCACCAATATACAAGCAATGAAGCATATTGTTTATTGATTATCAAATAATAACACGTGTTATTATTATAGCACTATAGGCCTATATATAAGTATATAATAACAATGGCCAAGTTCTCTATTTTACAAGTAAATAAAGGAATATATGGTGCGAAACACTCATGTGCTAACTCACGGTAGTATTGCAATTTCGTGCATTTTGGTCTGAAATGCCACCGCACCGGTGGATTTTCGCGAGTTTGTTATGATAACATTCGACAGTATACTAATTACTATTTTTCGGGTAAGAAATGTGACAACACTTAGACATGCGTTGGGTATGAACTTTGTTTTGTTTTTCTACATGCAAAAGCACCTCGAAATTTTATATACTACACAGTTATTATATTATATACTGTTAGAAAAACGGTAAACAAACCTTGTTTCGACCTACGCCTTCTAGTTGTCAAGGGAGATAGCGCCTGCCCTCTTGTCTATTAAACAAATCTCTGTTGTAGACTGGTACTCGCTCCTACCTCGATTGTTCGATCGTGCCCCCATCATGTGACTAAACCGAGAGATGGCTGCGGGTACTCGTCTAAGTTCTTTCCTCGACTCTGCTCAACAGAGCTTAATGATTGGTTGGTTAAGCACTCGACTCTGCTCAACAGAGCTCAATGATTGGTTGGTTGAGCACTCGACTCTGCTCAACAGATGATTCAACCATGTTTTCAGTCCCGTGTCCGAGATACAAATAGTGCCATCTATTGGCCAAAAGGTGAAAACGTCGTCTGCTTGTGTGTTGAAGTATAGTAAATCTGGGATATTTTTTTGTCTGTTTGTGAGATGTTTTTGAATGTTTGGGATGTGTTTTTTGTTTGTTTTATCTTGTTTTTCTGTTTTTTCATTGAGTTTGTGTTTCTTTCTGTTTTTGTTTCTTTCTGTTTTTGTCGTTTCATGTTTTTTGTTTGTTATTTTGTATTTTTTTTTGTCTTTGTGTTTGTTTGTTTTGTATGTTCTTGTTTGGTTGGTTCTTTGATATCACCCCAATCAAAAGCAAACAAAACAAACAAACATTCAAAAGAAACACATCTACAAAAAACAAACCAACCAACCAACCAAGCAAACAAACAGGCACAAAAACACAATTGAACATGCACTCAAACAATCACACATATACACACAAACATGCATAAATACAACACGCACAAACACACACAAATACCACAAACATACACAAACACACAGGAACACTACACACACGCGCAC
>NW_014577337.1:326232-337159 GCF_000485595.1 Priapulus caudatus | reverse complement strand
GGCAAAGGGCTTCCCCTCGTTCCTTTACGCACTGCAGGGGAATAACGCCTTCAGCGTGATCCTGGCCAATCAGAATGTCTACACTCTGATTTTTACCATATCACATAATGCAACGCTCCAGATCCTTCAGTGGGCGATCCCTGATAGTTCGATATTATGCGTTCGTAATCTGGAATATATCCAACACGCACACGCATTGCTACAATGGTAGGTCTCACCATGTTACTCAACTTCATGTTCCCATTCTTGTAGTTCTCGACTCACGGAGCTATTTAGCGAATCAACAACGTGATTTCCTCCATCCGCCCTCGGATCTCGAGGACGGTTCACTAGGCGTTAGTGCCAAATCGTATGACTCGAGCTGTGCTCAAGCAAATGCGTATGTAATAGCACGGCATTCTTGCACGACAAGCCCGCCACAATAGTGCATGATGCGTGTCTCTGCTATACTGGATTTATACCACATAGCACCCCTTACATCACGATTGGAAACCACATCACCGCCCTTCCAATCATTACGCATTCTATTCCATTCACCTTGCTCAGAGTGCAACAACATGAATGCCTATAAGCACTGCTGCATCTGTACAGCGACCACTACACTCTTTTAAAATTGACCACCCATCAAACATATCTTCGCCAAAAGCTATGCGATTTTACAATGCTCGACGCTTCTCAGTTTGATCCTTTGAATCGGCATTGCAGAAATATGAGCCGATGCATCTCCACCCAGCCAAATGCAAGGCAGGTCTCTTATACCGCTGACCTCTTGGCAAGGTGACTGCTTGATGCTTCACTCTACCCCTAGCGGCATTCTCTTGGGCCCACCCTTGCTCGATGGCTTGAACTCTTTAATGTCCATAGACAGGGTCATTAGCTATTGTTTGCTCTCTTCACTAATGAATTCCACTGATGTACAATCTAGGTTACCTGCCTTTGTTGATGTTTATTTCCATAGCCTTACTTCTCCATCTAAATTGATGTAAGGCTGCAACGTTCTATTACTCTTCATGCCGCTGCTGCGAGTCGACTTCATGTAGGCATTCCCATCTGCTCTGAGAGTAATGTGGCAGTCTGCCAAATCATCGAGCAATCGTTGAAAGCTGAGCCGGGGTTTTTACTGCGTTCACGAGCCTAACCGCCTTGTCTATGACTGGCTTCAGACACCAAAATGTTCATCGCCAAAACGGTGTGCAGTAAAGCCTCTCGCTTTGAGGCATAGCCTCCGCTGCGTCCCAGTTTGCGCCACTGCTCGTGATTACCTTTTCTGCCGCACGGTTGTGTACTGGAGAAGCCGTATAGCTTTACCTGCGAGCGTCATCTGTCACTTTTATCCACCACAGTTCATTCAATATACTTTCACGATTGGTGATACTCAACGGAATCACATCAACAGGCTTGAGCTCAACTTGGGCAGATCATCATAGATTAGGAAATCACCGCGACATCATATGACTGTCCGGTGGGCTATCGACCCAACAACACCCACCAATTTATACAGCCTATGCCTCTCGTCGTCTACTCTTGCCTCCGGCTTGATGGGCTAACTGCCGACTCTTGAGGAATGCCTTCGCTTCTCTCACCACATTGACAGTACGCCATCTTGAACCTCAAAGAATACCCATCACTATCGTCATATCTCGTGCGTCAGTGAGCAAAGGCACATGACAACCCTCGTGTGCGTTTAAGCAAACTCGGAAAATACTCCTTTAATCTCCGAAGTCTTGCTTCGTCTTCTTCTAATTTTCCTTGCCCTACCAGGCGGTTAATGTTCGTAACCTTCCTTGTGAGTTCTTCTCTTCCTTGCCGTTGCGTAACTTCTTTGCACGTTCACCATGTTGTCAAATTATTGGACGTAGATTCGGCCTCATGCAGTCTTAGCTCATAGACTTTTCTTGCTCATGTCCCCATGCACGATACCATTACTTCATGAGTCCTGCTTCATGGATTTTTACTCATGTCCTTCTTGCCTCATGTATTTTACTCATGCTCCTCTTGGCGGGCTTCATGTAACTTTACTCATGACTGCTTGATTTCATACATTTTTTACTGTTACGTTCGTGCGTGATAATCCAATACTCAACTCGGCATCTTTTTGATATCTCCAAATTTATCTACTCACACACGTGCGTAGCTGGCACACGTGCAGGTAAACTGTAAATACAAAATAATGTCCACACTAATATTAGTCGCATCATGTCAGGTAATGGTTCCACTATATCCAACGTTATACTAACAAAGATTCAAAGTTATAAGAAATTAGGCCCGAGAACAAGAGACAACACTTAACAATGTATGGTGCATACGTGGAAGAAAATGCGCACAGAGCAGGCACTGCGAACGTATAAATACGGCTCAAGAGCAAAAGGGCCCGCCGCCACGCACAACAGACGTTTTTATACCGCACAAGGAAACCGCGATGGTCAATGCACTAAAACAAATCGTAAACGAGCCGAACTGAGCCCTAGCTGAACAGTTAAATACCGCCGCAAATACAAGAACTGAACAGTGCTAGAAATACGACAGTATATGACACACTAACAGAAATGCATGAGAAGAATAACACTGCTCAACAGCAGCTCAATGGGCGGGGGGCGGGGCGGCGGGGGGGGGTTTGGTTGGTTTTTGAGCCCACTCACCCTGCTCAACAGAGCTCAATGATTTGGTGTTGAGCCATGACTCTGCTCAACAGATGATATCAACCATGCTTTTCAGATGCCCGTGTTCGAGGTACAAAATAGTGCCATCTATCTGGCCCAAAGGTGAAAACGTCGTCTGCTTGTGTGTTGAAGTATAGTAATCTGCGGAGATTTTTTTTGTCTGTTTAGTGAGATGTTTTTGAATTGTTTGGGATGTTTTTGTTTGTTTGTATGCTGTTTTCGATTTTTTCCATGAGTTTGTGTTTTCTTTGCTGTTTTTGTTTCTTTCTGTTTTTGTCGTTTCATGTTTTTTGTTTTGGTTATTTGTAATTTTTTTGTCTTTGTGGTTGTTTGTTTTGTATGTTCTTGTTTCACAAAAAACCAAAGCTGCGTTGGTTCTTTGATATTCACCCCCAATCACACAAGCAAAACAAACAAACAACATTCAAAAGAAACACAGTCTACAAATACAAACCAACCAACCAACCAAGCAACAAACAGGCACAAAAACAACAATTGAACATGCCACTCAACAATCACATCATATTACACACAAACATGCATAAATACAAACACGCACAAAACACACCACGCAGTTACACACAAACACACACCACACACACACACACACACACAACCACACACACACACACACGACACACACACACACAGACAAAACCACACACCAAACAATCATGTTCAAACGAGAGTAAACAAAATAAAGTTCTCTAAACAATATTGCATAGCTTGTTCTTTGTTATTTTAGTTCACTTTCTTTTTGTCTTGCCTATGCTTTAAAATTCTGTACATAATATAGTGTATTTTTGATGTTTTCAATGTTTTTCAATTACTTGTTTCTTTCTTGCTTACTTTAGGTTTCGTTTCAGTCAATGCAATTTAAAAAATTGCAGAACAATATTAAAAATAAGGAGTTGTTTTGGTAAACATACTTTTGCCTAATACTGCAAAATACCATAAAACATCACTTACATGAGCAGATTGAAAACCCTCATTTATAGGGGCACACTGTAAAAAAGAAGAAGTTGTTTTGGTGAATAATGCATAGCACGGTAAAAAAACGCATCCCTGAATGTTTCAGTGGCGCAATATCTCACAAAATAACATTGTACATGAAATAAAAGCAAATCTTTGCAAAGTAGAGCAAAATTACTGTAAAACACCACTCATATGTACACATGGTATATATATTACTAGCTGCGGGTACCCGCTGCGCAGGGTAAAATCGTTTGCTACTAATTCATACTAATAATTAATGGACGCAAAATAGGAACATTTTGGGTGAAAATCGACAGTAAACATTGCAGACATATTTTTTTTCAATATTAGAAATCAGTCTAATAAGATAATAAGCCATGGCGGAAAAAACTGTTACGTACTGACATTTATATGACAGCCACAACCCACTTAGAACCCCTGCGACAATAATAGTTAATTATGGTTTAAATGCACAAGTTATTATTTATATAAACAGCATGTACGAATCGGTTGCACTGTTCATTGAAAGCCTCTTGATAACAATGTTTTCATGTTATTCTTACGGTGCAAATATGTAGGAGATTCCTGGTGTCTCCAACTCTTGGAGCTCCCCACGTACAGCATCCATTGTGAGATCGTACCAAGGAATAAAAGAAATTTCCATATATAGTATAGTAGAGACAGCGCAGCGGTGGGGTCTGTGCTTCACTGGATATTGGCTCTAGTGAAATGCTTGGCGCACACATGCACATTGAAATTAAGAACTGTTTTTCTATTGAATTCAGAAAATTAGCTAGCTTTGAATGTACAACTGCATTCTGGATGTAGCATTGCTGAACTGAAAAACCTCTCAACTCAGTGAGTAGTACCTCTGAACTGGTACCTGTTTGGTCTGTTTTAGTATTGTTTTCGGTTTTACATACCAGCACTGTCCAGCCCAGTGATGAGATCAGAAGGTGAGGGCAGAAATAGTCATAGATTTTCTGTGTGTGGCAGACTGTACAGTGGAGTGCTGACATTGTATATTGAAGTCACGAATTCAGAGATTTTCGCGGATCTTTTTTTCGCGCAGTTTCACGGTTTGACAGATTTTTTTCGTCGTGAGGAACACTCCCCGGGCTATAGGAACGCTCTGAAATTTCAATCCAGATCGCTTGGCGCGGTTTGGCCGCTCATAGGGTCGCATACACTCACACACATACTATATACATTCGACTCAAATATAAGATTAGTATATCATATGCAGTTCAAGTATTACAAAAACATATCAATTATAATGAGATTAACACGCAAAAAGACAATTGACTAAAAAGCCTGCCATTTCATCATAAAGGACGATGAAAGATAAAAGCTGCAAAGTCATGAATACTGCTTGAGAAAGACAATGGTCTGACTGCCGTAAAACACCATGTATAGACGGACATGGTATATCCATATTTCTACATAATACAATGAATTCAAGTATAATTCAAGTAGACAGCAATTCAGCGAAAAGACGAATGAAAAAAGAACTGCAAATTCATGAATACTGATCTTGGCGTTGCACAAAATTTCAATAAAGCTTATCATTAATGAGTTTATAGCTTTTGATAATACTACTACTTACTACTACTACTTACTACTTTTGATTACTTACTAGAGCATTTAGCACACATAAAGTAAAACATTTGGCATAGTAAATTCAGCTTGAGTTGTGATCTCTCGCGCAATTCAATGGCACATAATACTACTGCTTTGAATACAATCAAAAGCATATCATTAATGAGTTTATAGCTTTTGATAATACTCTGATTACTTACTAGAGCATTTAGCACACATAAAGTAAAACATTTGGCATAGTAAATTCAGCTTGAGTTGATATCTCCGGCAATTCATGGCACATAATACTGCTTTGAATACAATCAATTTCATGCAGATCCAAAAATGTTTGCCACAAAAGTCCTGTGACAAAAATATGAATATAAAGATAATTAACATAATACATGCATAGAAATATGAAGATAAAGAACATTTCATACTATATTTAATTTTATCATGAAAATGATACTATATTCTCCCAAAAATCAATGTCAAATACATCTTGAAATTGAAAGCTGCTCAGAAAATGATTTCATAAAATCCACACACAGAAAAGAGTAAAACTATCTATTGTAATATGTAAGATTTTGCTGATTTGCTGTGAAATAAGAGTTTTCAAACACAATGCATCAAACCAAAATATGACACTTTATGAAGTAGAATTTTTAGCGAGCTCTGCATCAACAATATTTTTGAAGTGATCAAAGCTGTCATAGACACGATCTGTAAAGCCAGGAGATACTGATTTTTGTGTGAGTGAACAAAAAGTAAACGTTTTCTGAGCACTGTTCTTTATTTTATCTTTGGATGGCACATATCACCTTCTTTGCCCATCACAATTTGGTTTTCCACACGCTGCGCATGGCTTCTTGGATTTCTTAGGCATGACATGTTTTGGTGGAGGTGGTGGAGGTGGAGGGGATGTGACAGTAAAGGGCGCAAACCTTGAGGGGAGGAATGAGACTGAAGCAGCACTCGGCTGAGAAGGCACTACCATCAGAATAGGGGCCTTGGATATTGGGGGACGTGGCAGTAATGTGGGTAAGCCATGCGCAGTGTGTGGAGTACCTAAATCTAACTTCCTTTTGTGCCCACGCACGTCACGGGTTTGAAGAGCTACCGTCTGATACTGCACCTGCTCCCTGTTGGGGGAATGAGAGATTTGGGGAGAGAATGCGCATCTGGAATCGGCTTGCTCGTCATTACTCTTCGGTGACTCGGCGCCTTGGGTACGACTGTTGACAGGTAGTTTGCCCTTTTGTTCTCCCTGTTCAGAAAGTTGGTGATGGACTTGGCATTGATGTTCGGGAGAGGAATCAGCATCTCAGCCAGCATCCTGTCATCTCATACTCGGTCGACGATACGCTTGTATAGGCCCTTTATCTTGCTGGCTATCTTGTTGGGCGATGACAGGATGCTGACTGCGGGCCGATTCTTCCATCAATGCAGAGAATCTCTCCGGTGACGCTCAGTATGCTCTGGCGATAGACAGGCATCCTTTCCATCTCCACTATCAGATGTGCCCGACGGAGCGTGCGGGGAGAAGGGAGCGGCATCTGTTGGAGAGGAGGGGTGTGTGTACCAGGCGACTTGATGAATGGCAGGATTCCTCGTTGAGATGTGCCCGAGGACTCAGCAGAGTGTGCCTTGTAGAGTAGTGTCTAGTACCAATCCCTCCTCTCTGCATACCACTCGCTGTGACCCGTCTCCAGCACGCGGTACACCTTAGACATGGAGACCGAGTTGATGCGGTCGGTTAGGAGGGTGACGACTTCCTTGTCCACTGCCCGCTTTCCCACAATGACGGCAGGGAACATACTCCTCACTGCGGGGGCAAGTTGCTGGAGAACACTTGAGCTCGAGGAATTCCAGGAGTACTGGAGCTTCTCCTTGTCTGAAGCAGATGAGGCGCTCTGTGAGGAGCGTGTACGGGAATTTCATCCCAAACACGGTGCGGGCGACACTCCCATATCCATGGCGGACAAGGCTATACCTTGATGGTGCCGGGCAATCGGTGTTGGGGCAAGGCACCTTCAACTGCATGACACCGACTGGCCTCCAAAAGAAAGTCGGTGTCCTGAAGAAGTACAGCATTGAGGGAAGAGTGCCTTCTACGCGACTGAAGAGTGGGGGCGGGTTGAAGGTCATCATGGGTTTAAGAACCTTCCTTGATCCTTCTTTGGTGTACAGCCCAAACACTGGATCGTTCTTAAGCCACTGGATGTTGGGCTGATACATCGGCAAGGTGTTGGGTGGAGGCTCTTCCCATGACTTCTGCCACCCCTCGAGTCCTGGGTCGGTGACGGTCTCTGGAATGCTTGTGACGGTCTCTGGAACGCTCGTGCTGGCTTCCAGCAGATCCCGAGCCATAGTCATTTGGGTCTTTACACCCAATTCGGATGTTGTCAGTAGGTTATCTAAAAAGAAAAAAAACACAAATCAATCAATACTATAAAGATACTGATTGTAACAGGCACTTGAGTTCCTGTGAAAAGATGAAAAGAAACCACATGAATAATATGAATAATACTTTCAATAATATTATGATTTTAGACATGTCTAAAGACCGCTATACACCGCACGACGCGATGGTTCACGATGAAACGGTCCCGTCGCGGACCGTCTTCTACAGTCTGGCGTGGAAGACCGAACATGTTCAGTCTGCTAAAAACCAGCTTGTCGCTTTAAGATTATCATTTAGTGCTTCAAAAAAATGAAAACCTAGTTTGTATTCAATGGGCAGAGGTATGTGCTATGATTGGCCAGATGAAGCAAATATTTCAACTCAAGCTTGAATTCTTTGGCCAAGATTAACTCATGTTTTATCAACATGTTTTTAGTGTAATATTATGCAGTGCCAAAAGTTGTATTTCATTAATTTGCAGCTTACAGGGATGTAAAATGTTGCAGTTTTTACGTGTAATTTGAAAATAAGTAAAAATTTTTCATATTTCATATAGAAATATCATCTTAATTGTGTGATATCAAGCAACTGATAAACTTCAGAGACTTATACGCTATGTTATTTGTGCTATGCAGTATTTACCAACAACTCTTCTTTTTTTTAATATTCTGCTCGTTCTTAAAGTTGGCATATGAGCTGACAGGGAATTTATACACTATGTGGCTATCCAGTATTTACTAAAACAACTCTTTCGCTTTTCTTTTTGCAATCGTTGGTTTGGCAGAAATATACTGACAGAGTAAAGTACAGTTTATTTTGTATAAACTTGTTTTTTAATGTTTTTCAATGGTATTGACAACTTTCATTATGATATTCAATTGTGTGTGAAAAGGATAGCATTATATTCTCTGTTTACTTTTACTTGCACTTGATCGTTTAAATGAAAAACTAAACCAAATAGACACGCACAAACATAGAACGAAATAAACAAACAAAAACAAACATAAACGTCCTAGATTTAGGACACACCTAGCACACAAGCAGACGAGCACTTTCACACTCTGGCCGCAAGGGGCCGGTGTCCTGATCACGCACGAAGGCGGTGGTGATCGAGCTTTTCAACGACCTCACGACTAGTACCAAGGGGGTCGTGGCCATTCCAGGCAACTGCACTCCAAGTACGATGGTTTTTTAAACGAGCAATCATTTGCCTCCGTTCCTCTTGCTTCAGAGAACAGAACCTAATCATTGCTCTCCATTACTCTTGGCTTCAGAGGAACAGAACCAATCATAGACCTCCGCTGGGGAAAATGGCAGCCTCCATGCGACTTCGCTGTGACGATAAATATCAGCGTAGAAAATCGTATTAGGTAAGTGAAATCCTATCGTTTTGTAGGCAAAATATTGATGAATATAGGTTATGAGAGCATAGCTGCGTTTGTTGAGTGTTGGCAAGCGCATTTAAACTATATCCTGGACAAAACTTACGTAGGCATCGCTGTTTCAGTCCCGTATATTCAATTTGATGTAAGTGATGTCAGTTAGAATAGGGCATCTATGCTATGGGCCTATCCAACTAGGAGAAATTGTGGAAGAAAGGTGGGGAAAGTGATAAACGTGATTCCTAAGTTATGCAACCAGCCACTTGGTTAGTAAATTAATATTCCGGAAAATTCTTAACGTTACTAAACCAAGCTAGGAGTTTTAGTCGTAAGTCTAAAATTTTGAAAATCAAAGTAAATACAATTAGCCAATAATGTCGCATCAATTTAAATCAAAAACAAATACAATTGCAGTTCATTTACTCAAATACTTCATTAGTTGTTCGTTAATCGGTGCGCTGGGGCACATGGAATCTTTCCAAATGAATGAAGACAGGTTGGAATCATCTGGAATTGCCTTGGGTGTTATGGTAATTTTTTTAAATGGTATTTCTACAGGGTGAAGCGCATCAATCAATTCAACAAGATTGATCATCATGAACATGACAGCGAGCGCGGCTGATCATCAAGCCTTGGGCAGTGCAGAATCCTGCGTCAAGGGCCGTGGCAGCACCAGCTTCAAACGCTAATCGGCACGATGAAGAATGACACGAAGTGAAGCAATTCAAATGGTGAAAGATCTAAAGACATTCACAGCTCAGCAGCATCGAATAACCATCAGGAAACTCGCATGACAAGCAGACTCCGCACCACAAAAATTCGTTTATTTTAAAGGGGGAGCGCACCAATAAAGGCAGTAAGAAGGCTAGCGATATGAAAACGTTCTTGAAGCTTACAAAAGGTGTGGTTGACAGAAACTTGGTGTGACCGCCAGCACAAGCAGAAGCCATGGCCAAAAAAGCAAGGCTGGCGAGCCTGGAGAGGCGAGGTAAGGCTGACCTTCGCAAGTAATCAACAGAACCTCTTCAGATCGGCAGCTGGCAAAATGATGTGGGATTGCTGAAGTGGCTGCTCGTTCAACAATAGCCACACTAGAAGGGAGTGCAACCGCACTGAATGCGTGCTGTAAAGGCAAACTTTATGGACTCCTGCCAGCCAATTTTCCAGAAGTGATGTGGGCCATGTCCACTGTGTTCTGAGGTGAGTTTTTTTTAATAGAGAAAAGTTAATTTTTAGGAAGGTTAATCTAGTATAACAAAACTGTATAACAAAAATAGTACCATAAATCCCATTCATTTGACATTGTCGTCCAAAAAGGTACCCGTGTATGATGTTGAAATTACAGTAAGCAGTATTAATTTCTATGGCATTGGAATGCATTCGCGTCTTTTGTTATTATAATTATGCCTTTTGGGGGGGTTAAATCAATGTGTTTGCTACTTGTTTCTAATTTTGTTGTAATGATCTTTTTTTTACAGAAACAATAAAGAAGTAATTAGGAGCCATCGAAGGCGGAAAAGCCGATCTGAGCACTGAGGTGTGCAAAGAGGAAATGCCGTCTGATTGTCATTGATTACATAGGACTGCTCTTAGAATGCAGTAGGGCCTCTTGCACTCATCTTTTACCCTCGCATTGCGACTCAAGATCCAAGAAGCAAAAGTTATCATTTCAAAGTGAGACTATCCTGGTGCAAATGACAGTTTACGAATCCCACTGTTTAACATTCGTGGTTGACGCGATCTTAAAAAAATTATAAAATCTGACTGGCCGTGACCTGTGTAATTATGTTCATATGTAAGAAAAATACAAAACCAAGAATGCAAAAATAATGCCGATACATACATTCACTACCAGATATCTATCGAATTTTGCGCTATAGGTGTATAACCACCACAATTCCTAGCAGCAGTATTCTTGTAGGTGTATC
>NW_014577337.1:320390-326207 GCF_000485595.1 Priapulus caudatus | reverse complement strand
CTACCCACATTGCCAGTTCACTTTACTAGAATACTTTCATTGAGTTCGTCGTTATGGTAGGCTGCGGGCCCGCGCGCGCCCGAGGGCAACGCCGGTGCGCAAGCTGGAAGTCTTCCCGAAATGAACTGTGAAGAAGCCCGGTTTGGATACACCTGGGAATTTCGGCCTCTGGGGGCGCTGGTCGTTCAATGTCAACTTTTTCATGTTATTTCTACCAGAAGCCGGCGCATGCCCCCGCGGGTGGCCGGGGACGGGCAGGCCTGGTGTAAGACGGCATCAACGCATTACCAACAACGATTGATCATCATACCAGACAATGGACGCCGGCTGAATCTAAGTCACAGGCCTGTGGCCAGGAGCAGAATCTGCAGTCAGCCGTGCCTATGCAAGCACCCAAGCTCAAAACCTAAATCGGCCACATGAAGATCCACGAAGTGAAGCAATTCAAATGGAAAGATGGTTGCCTAAGACATTCCACTCAAGCCAGATCTGAATAACCATCAGAACTCCATGCAAGCAGGATCCTGCGGCGCACCACATTCGTTATCTTTAAGAAGGGTTGAGGCACTCATAAGGCCGAGTACAACAGAGACGCTAAGACGATATTCGAACAACTCTCTTGAAGCTTCAAAGCGTGTGGTTGACAAGACTTGGTGTTTGACCAGTCAGCAGCGCAGCTAAGCCATTGGCCCAAAACGCCAATGCGCTGGGCGAGGCCTGGAGAGGCGACGGGTAAGGCTGACCTTCGGCAGCTACATCACAAGACCTTCAGATGGCTAGCTGGCTGTAGGCACGCTTCGTGAAAACTCGCTCTGTCACCTCTGCCTGTATACGCCTCTAAATGAACTGCAATTTGTATTTTGTTTTGATTTAAATTGACTGCCGACATTTATTGGTAATTGTATTTACTTTGATTTACAAAATTTTAGACTTGACTAAAAACTCCTACTTAGTCTTAGTAACGTTAAGAATTTTCCCGGAAATCAATACTAACCAAGTGGCTGGGGCATAACTTAAGGAAATCACGTTATCAACTTTCCACCACCTTTCTTCCACAATTTCATCCTAGGTTGCGCATAGGCCATAGGCATAGATGCCCTATCTAACTGACATCACTTACATCAAATTGAATATACGGGACTGAACACAGCGATGCTACGTAAGTTTTGTCCAGATATAGTTAAAAACTGGTTGCCAAACACTCAAACAAACTGCAGTAATGCTCTCAAACTATATCATCATATTTTGCTACAAAACGATAGGATTTCACTTACCTAATACGATTTTCTACGTGATATTTATCGTCACAGCGAGTCGCATGGAGGCTGCCATTTTCACCATCGGAGGGCTATGATTGGTCTGTTCCTCTGAAGCAAAGAGTAATGGAGAGCAATGATTAGTCTGTTCCTCTGAAGCAAAGAGGAACGGAGAGCAATGATTGCTCGTTAAAAAACCATGTACTTGGAGGTGCAGTTGCCTGGGAATGGGCCATGACCCCCCTGGGTACTAGTCTGAGGTCGTTGAAAAGCTCGATCACCACCGCCTTCGTGGTGATCAGGACACCGGCCCTCTGCGGCCAGAGTGTGAAAGTGTCGTCTGCTTGTGTGCTGGTGTGTCCTAAATCTAGACCGTTTCATGTTTGTTTTTGTTGTTTATTCGTTATGTTTTGTGCGTGTCTATTTTGGTTTAGTTTTCATTTTAAAACGATCAAGTTGAAGATAAAAGTAACAGAGATATAATGTATCCTTTTCACACACAATGATATCATAATGAAAGTTTCAATACATTGAAACATTAAAAAACAAGTTTATACAAAATAAATGTATTTACTCTGTCAGTTATTTCTGCAACCCAACGATTGCAAAAAAAGAAAAGGAAAGAGTTGTTTTGTAAATACTGGATAGCACAATAGTGTATAAATCCCTGTCAGTCATTGCAACTTAAGAACGGCAGTGGCGTGGAAGACCGAACATGTTCAGTCTTTGCTAAAAACCAGCTTGTCGCTTTAAGATTATCATTTAGTGCTTCAAAAAAATGAAAACCTAGTGATATCACCTCCAAAGACTACTGTGCTAGAATTGTGGTGGTATACCACCATATAGGCAAATTCATAGATATCTTGGTAGTGAATGCATGATTTGCATTATTTTTGCATTCTTGGTTGTTTTTTCTTACATATGAACATAATTACACAGGTCAGGCAGCTCAGATTTATAATTTTTTAAATCGGTCAACCACAATGTTAAACAGTGGCTTTAACTGTTCATTTGCACCAGGATATTCTCACTTTGAATGATAACTTTTGCTTCTTGGATCTTGGTCAATGCCGAGGGTAAAAAAATTTGATATAAAAAAAGATGAGTGAAGGCCTACCTGCCATTTCTAAGAGGTCCTTGTCATCAATGAACTCAGACGGCTCTTCCTCCTTTGACACCTCAGGCTCAGATGGCTTTTCCGCCTTCGATGGCTCTAATTACTTCTTTTGTTTCTGTAAAAAAAGATATTACAACAAAATTAGAAACAAGTAGCAAACACCATTGATTACCCCCCCAAAAGGCATAATAATAATAACAAAAAGACGGAATGCATTCAATGCAATAGAAATTAATACTGCTTACTGTAATTTCAACATCATACACTGGTACCTTTTTGGACGACAATGTCAATGAATGGGATTTATGTACATTTTTGTATACAGTTTTGTTAAACTGATTAACCTTCCTAAAAATAACTTTTCTCATATTAAAAAAAACTCACC
The DNA here is from genome assembly GCF_000485595.1 of Priapulus caudatus. Taxonomy (NCBI): domain Eukaryota; kingdom Metazoa; phylum Priapulida; class Priapulimorpha; order Priapulimorphida; family Priapulidae; genus Priapulus; species Priapulus caudatus. Next base: position 323,449 of record NW_014577337.1, on the reverse strand, counting down.
TTCAGAACACAGTGGACATGGCACATCACTTCTGGAAATTGGCTGGCATAGTCCCATAAAGTTTGCTTCAGCCACAGCATCAGTGGGTTGCACTCCTTCTGTGTGGCATGTTGAACGAGCAGCCACTTCAGCCATCCCACATCATTTTCCACTAGCCATCTGAAGGTCTTGTTGATGTACTTGCCGAAGGTCAGCCTTACCTCGCCTCTCCAGGCCTCACCAGCCTTGCTTTTGGCCATGGCTTCTGCTGTGACTGGGTCACACCAAGTCTTGTCAACCACCACCTTTTGAAGCTTCAAGAAGTTTTCATATCGAGAGGATGAGGTAGGAGGAGAAGAAGGGAGGGGAGGGGAGCGCAGTAGAGGAGGGGAAGTGAAGGACCTGACGCGGCAAAGGGGGAGTAAGGGAGGGAGAAGGGGAGGAGAGAGAGCGGACAGAGAGGTATGTATCAAGAGAGGAGGGGAGGGGGAAAGGAGGGGAAGGCGAGAGAGGAGGGAAGAAAGGAGGGAGAAATGGGAGGAGAAGAGAGCTGGCAAGAGAGGTACTGTAGAGAGAGGAGGAAGGGGGGAGAGGGGAACGGGGGAGGTAGAGAGGAGGAGAAGGAGGGAGAAGAGGAAGAGAAGAAGGCGGGGCAGAGAGGGTATGTAGAGAGAGGAGGGGAGGGGAGGGGAGAGGGAGAGAGAAGGGAGAGGGGAGAGAGAGAGGGAGGAGAAGAGTAGCGGGCAGAGAGGTAATGTAGAGAGAAGGATGGGAAGGGGAGGGGAGGGGAGGAGAAGAAGAGCGGCAGAAGAGGTATGTGGAGAGAGGAGGAAGAGAGGAAGAAAATAGAGGGGAAGAGAAGGAAAGAGACAGAGAGAGAGAGAGAGAGAAGAGGAGAGAAGCGCGAGAGAGAGAGAGAGAGATGAAAGAGCCAGAGGTGAGCCGAGCACCGCTAGAGAAGAGAGAGCAGAGAGTAGAGCGCAGAGACGAGAGAGAGAGAGAAAAGATAAATATATATATAGATATAATATATTATATTATATATATATATATAATTAGTAGTGTATAGTAAGTCAGTAGTAGAGTAGTAGTAGTAGTAGTAGTAGTAAGTAGTAGTAGTACTAGGACTAGCATTAATATTTGATAAACGGGAAATAACGCGTAGTCAGAGTTATATAGTGGTCACAGTGTCTGTTGCTGCGCGATATTGTGATAAACAGTAATAATAATATACTGTAAGCGAGTAAGGGATAATAACATTGAAAATAAATCATAATCCCCAACACTTTGCAGAAATATACAAGCAAATGCATGGCATGGACACAGCCGTCTTGTGACTATTTAGAACAAGCGCCCCGCATACGAAACGAAATGTAACGTGAGGTGGCCGAAATGCAGATATAGGTTGTGCTGATTGGTACCATTCCCACGTACCCATAACGCCGTGTTGGCATCGGCGTTCCAAATGCGACAGTTACTGTCGCGCCACAATAAGAGCAACACAATCAAAGCCTCGAATAACATCTATGTAGGGGAATATGACCACGACGAAAAATTTGAAAGGTAACTGATGACCTGACGCGACACACACACAGCCACACACCCACACACAACACACACATACCACACACACACAGCACACACACACACACAGGCCACACCACACACACACCACACATCACACGCCGCGCACCACACACACACACAGCACACACATCACACACACACACGCGCCGCAGCGCACAGTACGCCACACACATGCCACATCATGCGCGCACACACGCACACACACACACACATACACACATACTACACACACACACACACACAAGACACAACCCACACCACACTGATCGGCACACACACACATCACACACACACACACACACACACACACACATACACCACCGTGCGCATAAAAGCGATGCCTCTATATAAAACGTGTATTTGCATAGCGTCTTCTATCTATCAATACATTTATTTGTAGCCAACAATCCTATTTGTTCAACTAAAACGCTCGCAAAAGGACGCTTTATGATACGGGGACATCAAATATGCGTAAACATTTATTATGAAAGTTGGAATACCGTACTTGTTTGACTAGCGAATGCTATTTATTTTTGGGTCAACAATAATGCTGCGTCAACAAGTAAATTGATCTGCAAGTTGGAGAAGTGTATTCCGCGTATATCCTACATCTAGTAACGCGCTGCTCTTAATGTATTTCTTGTATACGTACACTACAGGGAAAAACAATCCAATCAATATCTAGTTGTAGCATTATTTAAATGTTATTGTTATAACTTATATACCCACCCACCCCGCCATACACTCACCGACACACACCGCGCATACACACGACACACACATAAGTAAGCATCTACAGGTATATAGTATGGCCTATCTACAGGTATAGTAGTGGACGCTATCTACAAGGCTATCGAATAGTTAGGCCTATCTACAGTATATAGTAGGCATCTACCAGGTAAGTACGTAGAACTATGCTACAGGTATAGATAGTAGGGCTACTACACAGGATATAGTAGGCTATCGTACAGGTAATATAGTCAGGCTATCTACAGGTATAGATATTAGGCTATCTACCAGGTATATAGGTAGACTATCTAATCCAGGTATAACAAACTAGTAGAGCATCGTAGGCATCTACAGGTATATAAGTAAGACCTACTGCAGGTATATTAGTAGACATCTAACAGGTATATAGTAGACATCCTACAGTATATAGTAGGCTATCTACAGGATCAGAGTAGACTATCTACAGGTATCGAAGTAAACATCTACATCGGGAAGGTAATAGTAGGCTATCTAAACAGTATATAGTCAGGCCTATCTACCAGTTATCAGCTGAAACCACCTAAATCGGCACATGAAGATACACCGAACGGTGAAAGCAATTCAACCAATGTGAAAGAATGCTAAAGAAACATTCACCTACTCAGCGCATCGCTGAATACCATCAGAAACCTCCATGACAAAGCAAGACTCCGCACCACACAAATTCGTTCATATTCACAGCAAAAAGGGAGGCAACTCATAAGCGCAAGTAAAGCAGCTAAAAG
>NW_014577337.1:310347-320365 GCF_000485595.1 Priapulus caudatus | reverse complement strand
TTTCTTTGCCAAATTAACTATGTTTTATCAACATTGTTTTTAGTGTAATATTATGCAGTGCCAAAAGTTGTATTCATGTAATTGCAGGCTTACAGCGGATGTAAAATGTTGCACAGTCTTTAACGTGTAAATTTGAAAATAAGTAAAAATTTTCATATTTCATATAGAAATATCATCTTATTGTGTGATATCATGCAACTGAAAAGTTCAGAGACTTATACGCTATTTTTATTGTGCTATGCAGTATTTAACAAACAACTCTTCTTTTTTTTTAATATTCTGCCGTTCTTAAGTTGCAATGACTGACAGGGATTATACACTATTGTAGGCTATCCAGTGATTTACCCAAAACAACTCTTTAAAACTTTTCTTTTTTTGCAATCGTTTGGCGTTGCAGAAATAACTGACAGACGTTAAATTACATTATATTTTGTATAAACTTGTTTTTTAATGTTTTCAATGTTATTGAAACTTTCAGTTATGAATTATCATTGTGTTCGCTGAAAAGGATACATTATATCTCTGTTACTTATTATCTTTCACTTGACTCGTTTTTAAAATGAAAACTAAACCCACAAAATAACACGGCACAAAACATCAACGACATAAACAACAAAAAACAACATTTTGAAAACGGTTCTAGATTTAGGACACGATCCACAACACAAGCAGACGGACACTTTCCACACTCTGGCCGCAGCAGGCCCGGTGTCCTGATCACCACGAAGGCTGTCGTTGATTCGAGCTTTTTCAAACGACCTCAGACTAGTACCCAAAGGGGGTCGTTGGCCCATTCCCAGGCCAACTGCCACCTCCAAGTACATGGTTTTTTAACGAGCAACTCATTGCTCTCCGTTCCTCTTTTGCTTCAGAGGAACAGACGAATCATTGCTCTCCATTACTCTTTGCTTCAGCAGGAACAGCACCAGAATCATAGCCCTCGGATGGTGAAAAATGGCAGCCTTCCATGCGAACTCGCCAACTGTTGACGATCTAAATATCTGACGTAGAAATATCGTATTAGGTAATGATGACATCCTAATCGTTTTGTAGCCAAAACTATTGATGATATAGTTTGAGAGCATTACCTGACAGGTTGTTTGTGGGAGCAGGGTGTTTGGCAACCAGTTCTTTAACTTATATTCTGAGGACAAACCTTAGGGCAGTGTCAAAAGCATCGTCCGGTTTGATAGGAATGGGGTGGAATAAAGGAGGGAAGGGAGGTTTAAGGGTTAGCCATATGCCATTTCAGCTTGAGTTGAAATATTTGGCTTCATCTGGCAAATCATAGCACATACCTCTGCATTGAATACAATAAATATCATGCAGATCTAAAAATGTCTTCCACAACTCTTGTGACATGTGTAAACATATGAATATGAAAATACAGTTAAACTTCTCATGAAAGTTACAAAATATAGGCAACATGACAATTTATGAATTTTGTGCAAGTTCCGCATCATCAATTTCCTTGAAGTGCTCATAGCTATCATACACACGATCCAAGAAGCCAGGTGTTAGAGATTTGCGTGTGTGTGGACAAAAGGTAAACATTTTCTGGGAACTTTCCCTCAGCTTTTCCTTAGACGGCATATATCGCTTTCTTTGTCCACCACAATTAGGCTGACCACATGCAGCACACGGCTTCTTGGATCTGTTGGGCATCACAGCTTTGGGCTTAGGTGGTGGAGGGGGAGGGAATGTGATGGCAAACTGCGCAGAAGACGTCGAGGGAAATGAAACTAACGCAGCAGATGGCTGGTAAGGCACTACTACCAGAACAGGGGCCTTGGGTATTGTAGACGACTTAGGAGGGCGTGGTAGTAGTGTGGGTAATGCATAAGATGTTCCAAGCTTCTCTTCTGCTGCGTCAATGTCCAATTTCCGCTTCTGCGGACGCCTGTCACCATACTCCAGGGGCACCGTTGAATATTGCACCTGTTGGGGGGAGAAAGTGAAGTAGGGAGAGCGGGTGCATCAGGAAGAGGCTTGGTGGACACGACTCTCTGGTGACTTGGTGCCTTGGGGACGACTGTTGCCAGGTAGTTGGCCCTCTTGTCCTCCTTGCTCAGGAAACTGCTGATGGACTTAACGTTGATGTTAGGTAGAGGAATGCGTGCATCAGCCAGCACCCTGTTATCCCGAACTCGGTCAACAATGCGTTTGTATTGTCCCTTTATCTTTCTGGCTATCATAGTCGGAGATGACAGAGTGCTGACTGTGGGCCGATTCTTCAACATCTTGACAATAACATATAATAATCGTGACTCATCAGTGATCCTCGCAGCCTGGGCATACTTCATCCAACTGAACTTTCTTTTCTGTGCTGCACTTTTCTCATGTGATTCCTGACCAAGACACCTGCCAAAGAGGGTGTAACCCTACTTCGACTCATACTTTTTGACAAAAGATCTGGCAGATTTGTCATGGTCATGGAGAGCAGCAACCGCATTGAAATCTGAAGACAAGGTTTATTTGGAATCAGGTGCTGGTCGGTATCATCTGCGAGCTTGACAAGAAGAAGGGCAAGCTGCTCGACTTCTTCATACCTCGGAAGATGGAGTTGGTTCGGGCCCATGAGAACATCTTCCAGTGCTGGGTTTAGTTGTTCTCTCACTACCTCGGATTTGACGAGAGAGGCATGGTTGACGCTGATTTCGTCAATGGGATCGTCGCATTCTGTGTCTTGCTCAGACTTGTCTTCGATGCCCTCATCGTCGTCGTCTGCAGTGTCCTCTTTATCGTCTGGCTTGTCATCCTCCTGCGCTGCTAGCTGCTGCTCTTCCTCCACTGAAAATAAAAATAAAAGGAAAAGAAAGAGGGGGGAAGAAAAAATAAAATTAATATCTTATCTGTCACATGTACACTTAGTGTCACTTACATATTGATATTGATGAAAGACATCTTTGCAAAATAGTATTTAACACAGATATGTCATGAAATAATACTGAAGATTATCAATGCGTTGTATGTGCAGACTTTCATCATACCTTTGTGGATGTAGTAGTCCTTGGATTTGAAGTCAGAGGACTGGGAGTAGATGTATTCCACTCCAAGCAGTTCTTCTTCCAGTGGGTTCTCGGGGAGGGGCATCGGGGACACAAAGTTGGGCTCAAAGAGATGCTCTGGGCCAAAGAGGACCTCTGCCTGCTGATTTAGCCGTTGGATTTGGCGGGGATCGATCAGCGATGTCACCAGCCGCTTCTCCTTGGCGATCTTCCTAGCCTCCATCCTCTTGTTTCACTGTACTGCAAATGCAATAAATGATACCGGCAAAGATATTTAAAATGAAAGAAGGAATTAAGAATACGCATACGCACTTTCTAACATTCATTACTCAGTAGCTACATTTTTATTATTTAAGCATGATAACATTTATTCATACAAGTCTTATTAATAAACACGAGTGTAACTATTCACCTGGAACGGCATGATGCCACATCGCTTCGCAGAAATGCAGTTCACTAGGTGTGCATGCAGCCCTTCCAGAGAGTTGGGTACCGGCACCGGTACTTGTTCAGTCTGACTCTGTTGATGTTAGCGGTGTTCGTCGTGACATACAGGGGAATATTTGGGGGATCCTGTTGGGAGATAAAAACATGAAACCGTATCAAAACATTGAACAAGAATGTTTCTTTAGTCATGGTGATGTTTAATTTCCTTACTTTTTTGTTTCTGTTTAAGTTTCAAGATTTTTTGTTTTTCTCACCTGCATACAACCAACATGCTTGCTGGCAATAGCCCAGTGAGCATCAACTGCTTCGGGTGACTTGAAGAGATGTATGCCATCAAGGTCGAGTCTTGTTGGGCCCTTGAACTCCTCCAAGATGGCTTCGATGGCACATACAAACCTGAAAAGGAAAATGAACAAATTATAACATATCTGAATTCATATTGCAATAAATTACTGATAATATACATTTATAAACATGGAAAATCTCTGTTTATGCTGACTAAAATGATGACGCAGATGATAACCAAGCCATAATTCGAAGGTTGTAACTTGTACCATTGACTTTTCAAATCCGTGACAGTTGTAAGGTTTATGATAAGTCTATGCTTTTATTTGTTTGCATGTTTTATTTAGCACTTAACCCATTCACTACAAGATTCTGAAATATGCATCTAGGCATTGTACTGGGTCCACCAGGTTCCAGCAAGGAATGGGTAAAAAAAAATAAAGCTACTCACTTCGACGCCATGGGTAACGCGCTGCACATACGACTTGAGCGTGTGAGGTTTGATGAAGCTCATCATCTGCACATCAGACTTGGTAGCGAAGATGGCGTCGTCTTTCCTCACAGCTTGGATCAGTTTGGTCAGGTCGTCACTGTTGTAGGCGAGAATAGCCCCAGAAAGAGCACTGATGAAGAGCCCGTACTTGACATGGGTCTACTTGATGACGACCGAGTCCCATCGGTGCAACCAATGCCTGATGTCTAGCCTCAGCACCATTCCCTTATCGGTCCACTCCTGAAAGAGACACTCCAGCCAGGAGGTGCCACCATCCCTGGAACACGAAACACACAAAGAAAATAGAACAAACAAATAATTTCTTTGCAATTCAAACCTAGTTTCAATACAAATATTTGTAGTATTTTATATTTATATTAATTTAGTAATTTAGAAATTGAACTCACTTACAACAGTTATTATCAGTGTATAGGATTTTTGGGGCAGGAGCATTTGCCCTCTTGAAGCGCCTCATTAGCCCCTGAGCCATCCTCTGGTAGGCCTCCTCAGATTCTGATGCGGTGACGATGGTGGTCAGAAACTGACCCCATTCATTTAGGACGCTTGTAAGGTATTGCATCGTGCCATGGCCGTCTCCGTACACTTTCTTGAGGATCTGAGAGAAAAAAATTGAGGAGAGAAAAGATCAGTTATTTTATTTGGTGACAGGACAACAATTTTCACAATAATTTATCTAATTATTCACTCTTGTATCTTATTTTATGTTTTAAAGAAAGGAGGGGGTGTGGAAATTATTTTTGTCTTATAATTCACTCTTGTATCTTATTTTATGGTTTGAAGAGAGGAGGGATGGGGAACACGTTATTAATTTTTTTTTGAAATACCTGTTTTGTGTCGTCGATACACAAGATCTCGCCTGTCACGCTCAAAATTGAGGCCCGGTAGACCGGCATCTTCTCGATCTCGAGGACGAGCTGGGTGCGGCGAAGAACCCGAGCACATGGGAGGGGGACTGGGGGATGGGTGGGCTGTAGCTCCCTTCTGCGTTCACAAACGGCAGGATACCTTGCTGCCCTGTAGATGACGTGCTGGTATGCGCCTTGTACAGGACCGTCTGGTAGAGCTCCCTCTCAGCGTAACACTGATCATGCCCTTTCTGCAGGATGCGGTGCACTTTGCTCATTGATACTGAGTTGATCCGATCATCAAGGAGTCGAACAACATCTTTATGAATGGCCCTTTTTCCACACATCACTGCGGGGAACATGCTTGAGATGGCAGGTGGTTATGGTTAGGGTTATGGTTAGGATTATCAATCATTAATCATTAATAATATCAAAGTTGGGAACACTTAATGGATCGTTAGCCATGCAATCATTGGAATACATATAGTTCATTGGGAATTTATTATGGGTCACTGCCTTTCCTCATAGGACTAAATTGTAATTAGGCAGTACCACACCGGGCAACCTTCTTACCACTTCTTAAGAATAAAGTTTACGAATTATCACCAATATACAAGCATATTGATTATCAAATAATAACACGTATTATAGCACTATATATAAGTATATAATAACAATGGTCAAGTTCTCTATTTTACAAGTAAATAAAGGAATATATGGTGCGAAACACTCATGTGCGAACTCACGGTAGTATTGCAATTTTCGTGCATTTTGATCTGAAATGCCACTGCACCGGTGGATTTTCGCGAGTTTGTTATGATAACATTCGACAGTATACTATTTTTCCGGTAAGAAATGTGACAACACTTAGACATGCGTTGGGTATGAACCTTGTTTTGTTTTTCTACATGCAAAAATATCTCGAAATTTTATATACTACACAGTTATTATATTATATACCGTTAGAAAAACGGTAAACAAACCTTGTTTCGACCTACGCCTTCTAGTTGTTTACCTCTAGTTTTAAGAGAGATAGTGCCTGTCATCTTGTCTATTAAACAAATCACTGTTGTAGACTGGTGCTCGCTCCTACCTCGATTGTTCGATCGTGCCCCCATCATGTGACTAAACCGAGAGATGGGTGCGGGTACTCGTCTAAGCTCTTTCCTCGACTCTGCTCAACAGAGCTCAGTGATTGGTCTGTTGACCACGGGCTCTGTTACCTGATTGGCCTGTTGACCAGAGGTCTAGTACCCACAGAGGTAAACGCCAGGGAATGGGCAACGACCCCCGGAAGGTCCTTCGGTCAACTCGATCACTAGTGTTGATAGCGGTCTTTGTAGGAGACGGGCAAGAAACAGTCGGCTGATTCTTAAGTACCTGGATGACCAGGTACAAAAGCCTCGACTCCTCAGTGATTTGGGCGGCCTGTGCAAATTTCATCCACCCAAATTTTGTCCTTTGGGCGGCGCTGGTCTGGGGAGATTCTGGGCCGAGGCAGCGTCCGAATAAGGTGTAACTCCACTTGCTTTCATATTTCTTTACAAAGTTTCGCGCAGATCTGACGTGCTCTGCCAGCTCACCTGCAGCCTTTGATATCTGCTCTCTAAGCCCTAATGGGATGAGATGCTGCTCCCCTTCAGTCGGCTTTACCAGCAGCAAAGCGAGGGCTTCAACCTGCTCGAAACCAGGCAAGTGTAAGTGCCGGTTCCTCATTGATACATCCTGCATGACAGGGCTGATCTCTTCTTGGACTTGCTCCTCCTTTGTCAGCACGGTGTGCTGAGCACTCACAGCATCCATGGGGCTGGAGACTGAAGAATCATGTCCATCTGTTGCATCATCTTCAATCCCTTCGTCCTCATCCTTTTTGCCATCCTCATCCTCGTCTTCAGCCTCATGCTCCTCTTCGGCTGGAGGGAAAACAGATCAAAGAAAGAAAACAAAATTAGGTATAGTAAAACATAACAATTCAAGTATGAATGTACCTCTGCTTCATTTCACTCCTCCTCTTCAGCTGTAGGGAAAACAAATACAAGGAAGAACATGACATTAACAAATCATCATCATTCTAACAAGAAAGCGGTTTTTAAACCATAGGACTGGTCCCCAGTCTCTGTCTCCAATAGGAATTGGTACACCAGAAATATCATAAAATAATAGAGACAACATAGATCCTGAAATAATGCACAAAATAATAACAGCAGCTTACCTGGACACCACGTGTCACTCGGCGGACATAAGCTGATGCCTGATATGGCTTGACAAAGGACAGCATCTCTTCGTCGCTGTACTGCGAGTAGTGCTTGTTTCCATTACGGATGGCTTGGATGAGAAGGAGCATGTCTTCTCGGTTATATGCCAAAATTGCACCTGCAAGAGCGCTGATGAAAATTCCATACTTGGAATGGGACTGCTTGATTACAACTGAATCCCACCGGTGAAGCCAGTGCCAGATATCCAGTCTAATGACCATGCCCTCATCAATCCAATCTTGGAAGAGGGATTCCAGCCATGAAGTCCTGCCATCCCTGAAACAAAAGCAGACAGATATCATAATCATTTAATGTTCCCCTTATCTTCAAAATATTTATTAATTGAAATCATCTTTATTACTTTCTGTTTTAAGGTCAATAAAGACATCATTAACCCTCTCAGTCCCATAGGCAATAAACTGTGTTATAATATATATGGGGTTATATGTGTGTGGTATTGAAGAGATTCATAAAAGTTTATGAATTAAAGTATTTGTAAAGGTTAAACCACATGAATACACAAACACACAGATACAGCACAAAATACTTGGCTTACCTACAACAATTGTTGTCAGCATAGAGCACCTTTGGCGCTGGGGCACTGGCACGTCGAAAGCGAGCGATGAGTCCACGAGCTAGCCTCCTGTAGCACTCTTCAGACTCAGATGCGACCACAACAGTGGTCACAAATTGCCCCCACTCATTCAGCACGCTGGTGACAAAATGCATGGTGTCTTTTCCATCCTCATAAATCTTCTTTAGAACCTGTAAAGAGAAAGCACACAAACGCACACACAATTTAATATCTTTGTCAAATATATGATGCACTTTCCGTTACGTTGTATCATCCTAAATCTCTGAAAAGGAATAATGATAAACATCATTATATATGTCTTCTTCTTTTTTTATTGCCTGGCATTTCAGTCTGTCATTATTTTATTTATTTATTTATTATTTTACTGTACCATAACTTTATTAATTAGTAATGATAATAATACAGATAATAAAATACACACCTGTTTGGTGCCATCCATGCATAGTATCTCTCCCGCCACGCTCATGATGGATGCTCTGTAGACGGTCATCTTTTCTATCTCCATTATGAGATGAGCTCTGCGGAGAACGCAAGGAGAAGGAAGCGGAGTAGACGGGATAGGCGGGGTGTACTGGTGCTCTGTGAAGGATAGCATGCCACGCTGGGATGCAGGAGTAGTGCTGGCAGTATGTGCCTCCATCAGCAGAGTCTGGTACAGGTCACGCCTTTCCACATACCATTCGTCGTGGCCTTGCTGGATCATCCTGTGCACCTTGGTCATAGCCACAGAGTTGAAGCGATCACTCAGAAGTGTAACTACATTTTTGTCTATGGCCCGTTTCCCACAGATGATAGCAGGGAACATGCTCCTTAATGCAGGAGCAAGCTGCATAAGGATGATGGGACTGAAGGCATGCCATTGGTACTGGAGTGGTTGATCATCTTCAGTTTCACTCTTGGCCTGCTGACGAAGTCGCATGCAGTGAAGGCACTTTAGCCTTTCAGTCAACAGTGTATAGTTGTGCCGCATGCTGCACACCTGCCGTGCAATGTCTCCATAGCCACTTTTTGTCAAGTAGTGAAGCAGGACATTTTGAATTGGGACATTTGATCTTGGCCTCCATAACTCCCACTGGTCTCCAGAAAAAGACAGGTGTTGTGAAGAAGGAGTGCATTGACGGCAAAGATCCCTTCACTGAAGTTGAAAGAGGGGGAGGATTGAATTCCATCTTCTTCTTGAAGGTCTGCCTGGTCCCAATCTCTCCCTTAATCGTTGTGTATGCCTTTGCCGCTTCAAATATCTCAAATGGTCCATCAGTCTTCAGCCACCGGACATTTGGAGGATAGATGCCCTGAACCTGTGGAGGAGGCTCTTCCCAAAACTTCTGCCAGCCTTCCTGCACCATGGAATCATCCACAGAGGACACATGTCTGTCTGCTGATGTCGAAGGTCCTTCTTCTGATGATGAAAGCAGGAGCTTTCCAACAGACGTCAGCCTGGTCGACACTGCAGCCTCCGAGTCCTGGAGTAGATCTTCTGAAAAGTCAAACAACAGGAAGAACAAATTAGGTTTAACAAGAATTCGTTTCTGTTACAAAAATAATGTTCTATTCAAATCCATGTCTAACATTCTGGTCTGCAACATAAATATATATGGTTTTCCAAAGTAATACTGCTTCAAGTATTAGTTTAATATCAGATATGGCGCATATCCTATAGATTGAAAACTGATATAAAGGCTAATAAAAATTCCTTAATTTAAAAGCAATTTGCATGCACGAAGCTATATATCATACACATTAAAATATTATATTTCTGTTAAATAATACTATGTTGCAAAAACTAATTTGTATTTATGACAATATAAATGATACATAAAACAAACAACATGTAATTTCATGCATGCTAGAGGATGCAAACGATCGAAGTGCCTATATAATTTATGTTCAGTGCTATTCCTTGATCAGACGCTTTCTTTCTGTGTTCAGCAACTGAGTTATAGCTGCCTTGACTTCTGCCTCTGTTATCTTTGTCTCTTTCACCATGAAACCTAAAAAGCAATGGGGTTAGCCGCTAGAAACAGTTGCCGCTGGGGGGCAGCACATATGCAGAGGTGAAGATTATCCGC
>NW_014577337.1:304566-305787 GCF_000485595.1 Priapulus caudatus | reverse complement strand
CATACTGTCGTAGGATGTTCCCGCGGTCGCGTGTGCGCCTTGCTGCGGAACTGCGCGCAAGATCTTCGCTCAGCGCTTCGGATCAACACCTTCTTTCGGCAACGCTTCTCTAGTATCCCGTCTCTAGATGTATGACCGTTTCTTGGAGGTACATAGGTGATAGGTTTTTTGTATGGAAGCGTGTCAGGCTGTATAGACAATCAGTCGCACAACCTCGTCGAGCTAACTATAGCCCTCATTTAGGGCCTAAAATATATTTACATCATGTATGTAGCTCTAGTAATATAGCCCGCGTACTGTTGCCGCAGGATGGCTCTAGACTAGAGCTAATCATGTAGGCTACATTTTCCATATATCAAAGAGCTTATAATGATAAGAGGTGACACTCCCCATCTAACGCTATGTAATTGGATTGCAAGTGCTGCCACCTAGTGACCAGATTGATTAAAATGACTATAAACCATTGCAAGATAATACTTATTATTACATTTTGATGCTTTTTTTTATTGAATATGGCCATATAATTAAAACATCAGAGCAGAGTGACTATGTTCGTCAATCCCACATAATAAACACGTGCTTAACTAAAATTCCTCAACAAAGAGATAAAATTCTTTCATTATTTGACTTGTAATGACTGATCATTGGCAATAGCAATTAAATTAATTTAATATCTAAATGTATCTATCTTACAAATATTGTAATTTCATAGCCTTTCTATTTCTTTTGCATGTTTTTGGTGCACTGGTGGTGTTAATATTAAACATTTTCAAAGCATGATGCAATCGTATTTTCATATAAAATATCATCATTCTGTCGACTTCAAGGAGGATTTTAGACTCATCTCATCAAAAATGATGGCACACAACTTGTCTTTTATACGCATAGTCTGAATCTTTGTTTTGAGAGCATCAAAGATTTTATCATTGCAGCTACCAGGCAATATATTACACATATGAAGAAGCCGTTGTAGAGAACGTTTCGATGGGAGCTTGAAAAGCTAGGCGACTTAGCAATTTGTATGCTTTCCTACTTTGATAAAAGATAGAAAGAGCAAGCATACGGTCAGATATGCTCCATCTGTTTCCCTTTTTTGATTTCATTGATAACAGCATTTGTGATTTCATAAACTCTACAGTCCGACTTGGGAGATATTGCCTATGGCCGCTACAATGGAGTCATTCTTCAATGTACTCTTACAAGATGTGCATTTTTTCATTC
>NW_014577337.1:297716-304372 GCF_000485595.1 Priapulus caudatus | reverse complement strand
CTTATATATTATATATAAGCCTAATATAAGCTTATATTATCTTAAGATTATATAAGCTTAAGATTATATATAAGCTTAAGCTTATAAGGCCACCAATTTTTTTGTTGGTTTACAGAATTTTTGTTGTTGTTGTTGACTCAGTAGAGTAAAAAAAAAATTGTTTTGTGAGATCAAACAAGTCACAATACAGTGATACTGTTATACATAATATTAAAGTATTTTAAGAAAACTAAATGAAAACAAAACTCAATTAACTTGTAATTGTTTTTACTTTTTTTATAAACTGTTTGTTTATGAAATGTTTTTTTTTACATTTAATTTTTTCATATTTATTTCTTAGAGAAAAGGTCGGCGGGAATAAAAAAATACAGATTTTCAATTTTTTTTTTTTTTGAAATTTGGGTCGGCGGATCGGTAAACCAACAAAATAAAAAATTCTCGCCTAAGCTTCATTAATTGACAATTAGTGCATGAAATATGATCATTCGAGACCATAAAGTTTTATTAATGAATTTCATAATGTATATATATTGTAGGCGGAGAGTGTCCGTCTTACAAGAAGTGTATAGAAATGTTAACACTTATATTCACAAGATAAGAAAGTGTAGACAGTGCCACAAGAAATAGATTTATTCAGGAAAGCTCCTGCAGTTAATAGAATAATATACGTACGATAGTACACAAAGAGGTGCAGACAGTTAATACGGTGCGAGTGCGACTTACACAGCTATAAGAACTACGTTTAGAATTATAGAAAGATTATTGCTCATACTAAAAGATAGCTCAATTACTACGATAGAACAAATAAGAATACAAGACAGTTATAGGTATATAGTGGCATAGATCTATGGTGCATGAAGAACCTTAAGCCATTAGGTAAGAAAGACTTACATACTCACAGACTGATAACGACGCACGTTGCAGGCACTGACAATGTTAAACACACACTGACTATGCTTGCGCGGACCGTCTTATATATACACGCTTAAATTAGCAACCACAGACCCTCCGTCCAAACAAGGAACCATCCTCGCGACCGAAACTAACCAGCAGATGTGTCGATTTAGAATATCCCCTATGTACATTCCTATGTACACGGTCAGTTTATGTGAGTAATTGATCGCCCATCCCTTACAAGGACGCCACGTCCGCTCGTGTATAAACGAGTATCTCCATTGTGTCGACTCTCTCTCCTCCGGGGAGCGCCTTGTTTCTCGGTCGTGTGCTAAATCTGTGCACAAACAACCTTCCCACTTGTGCACAAATACTCCCGCCTGCCCTCGCAGACCGTGTTTCGCACATTCCCTCGACCTCGTTGCTCGTGCCTGGTTAGTCATTACAAGAATCAATCTGCTGTGCCGATAATCTGAACGGAGTTATGAAATTATTAACTGATTTAATTAATGCAAACCTCGTGTCTACAATATGTACCGCTTGCATGTCATCAGAAGTAGATAATAGGTTATATAGTTCCCTATTATCAGAAGTAGATAATAGGGAAGGAGTGTGACTTCAATAAACAAGGGAAATTCTTCATTTACTAGCCTTAGAATACCTATAATTTACTACGCGTAACTCAACCAACTTGAGCTCAAATCGTACACAGTACATTCACCTAGCATCGTGCGAAATCGTTTCCTCGTATACACCCGCAATCCGGATATACAGACTAAAACGTACGACACGATTCTCTATTCTGTTGCCGGCAAACCGAATGTATAAATCGCCTAACTTGAAACAAATGGCAGCTAGGTCAAAGATTAGCTCGCCGAGTGTTGCCACGATATCCAATCTCCCAGCGAGCCCTGCAGCGCCGCTAAAAATGGCCGTTTGAAGTTCGCAAATCGAATGTTCGTTCACAAGAAATACCGCAAGCAGACCATTTCAACGATAGTTGCGAGGTTAAATTTTAGATGCGGATATAACTTAAGACATATATTCACTTCGGATAAGAGGCATTAAATTGACTACGTGACGAATTTTCTATGGTAAAATTTGTAAAAAAAATTGTTGCCATTTTTTTACATTAAAAGTAAGAACTAACGGGAGGACTAAACATATCGTCAAATTCTTACCTGATAAGATTGTTTCTCAATTGGTTAAAAATCCAAAAAACCTGGACGATTTGATATTGTGTTCCTGACATTAATTGCTTGCTATGGGCTATGTATGAGTCACGAGTGTATGTTTTACAACATTCCAACAAACTTTGTGAAAACGTTATGTGTTAGCTGCACGTACGAATGTATATTTTTTAGAAACCTGTACTTCCTATATATATTCGGTCTGTTGGTCTATAGCTGCATGTATCCGTCTATAGGAATCCCTATAGGTCTATAAGCCAATACTGGTGTATAGGAATCAGGGACGGAATTAATTTTTATTTTTTAAGGGCTACTTTTATTAGAGCCTTGGGGCTGTTTGTTTTGTTTTAGGGGCTACTTTTTCGTTGCACGTTGAACTGAATGCATTTTATTACATTTGATTATATTAGACCATTAATGTGATATTGTTGGTGCTATATATTGTATAATAATTTTTTGTGTCATGATTTATTAATGTTTGTAATATTTGTAATTTTATATCCTGTATGTAATAACTTCTGTGTTTATATTTAATGTACCTTTGATTGTTAAAAGCATGTGCAATTCAGCCTTCCGGCCGTGAAACAGATTTTTAAAATAAATAAACCATTCAATATCATTTATCACTTCTGACATGAGCTTAGCTATCATATGCTAGTATGCTTTTATTCTTTGAACTGACTGCAATGAACTGAAATGTCAAAACACTCCCCACAATGTATTGAGTTACCATTATCAACTCATGTCATTGTAAAACATCATTTCTAATTATGAAAAAATCTTGGTTAATGAAGTCTGTTTGTTCACAGTCGCAAGACGGCAAGGCCGCAAAAGTCACAAAGAAGATCTCCTGAATGGATAATTCATGTGTTCTACTTAATGTTTTGGACGTTTGCCGTAAGGTTGTACATCTGGGCGTCTGCCTTGTAGTGCCTCGTTGTACCAGCATCTCACAGCATTTTCAACAATGTACTCTTCTTCACTGGGACCTTCTAGAAAGATCATCATCAAATCTGCTAGGGTAGTTGTTGCCAGATTTACTCGCCAGTCACTTTTCACACGACCCATCAAGGAGAAAGCCCTCTCTACTTTAGCAGTGGCTAGCGGAATGACCTGGAGCACTTCGATGAGGTGCAAAAAATGAGGAAAATCCTCCTTTCTCTTCTTGAAGAGCATAGGCCAGAAATCCTGCCAGTTCCACGAAGAGGACGTGTTGTAGTGCATAGCGACAACTTTTTTCAACCTAATCCACTCAGCTAGAGCTACATCAGTGTCACATCCTGCAGGAGGCAGAACACCCTCAAAGTGTTGGAGTAGCTGGAGAACTTCACGATCACCATAAGACTTGAAGTCGTCATGGTATGTAGCCGGCCAGTTTTTAGGATCAAGGACGGTTGCAGCAGAGAAAACTTCATCCGTGACAAGCGATCCAAACCTGTCCTCCAAGCACTTGGTAAGCAGCTCTACATGTTCCTTGACAGACTGCTTTGCAAAGGCATTTAGTCACATACGTGCATCTCAGTCTACAATCACATACGTACATGTCAATCAACAGTCACATGCGTACATCTCAGTCTACAGTCACATCATACATACAATACATGTCAATCTACAGTACAGTCACATGCGTACTTCTCAGTCTACAGTCATATACGTAGTTACACTGCTCTGCTAATACCAATATACGATTTAAATTAAATACAACCTTTCAGGATCCTTGGGAAATCTAAAAAACGATAATCCTGGTGATGTGTAGCGCTGATTATAACATAAGTACGCTGAACAAGCATCACCACCTTGCTTTGTCGTCTTATTAGCAGCAGCCATGATCGCTGCAAATGTACAGCCATGAGGCCCCAGTTCGCAGACGGCTCTAGTAGGTGCAGAGGCCCCAGTCCCCAGACAACACATACACAGTTCGCCTCCGGCACTATACGATCTTTGATGCTGCCTATCAATACGGCCGCAGTGCGGCAGCACTGTTAAGGCAATTACACTATATCTGGCAAGTGTCATCTCTTATCATTATAAGCTCTTTGCCCATATGTCAAAAATCAGCAGCTCTAATCACTTACTAACCTGTATAATACAGTCGTTATGTTCCGCACGGCTACACTAACACCTGTAAGCGAGCGCCACGCCAGCGGTTTGCGTGCCTCGTTATCGATCGACCAGAAATGGTGTTTGACTTATGGCGGGGAATCTGATTAGCGGCGAGCAATCGAGCGTACAGAAGTAAATACGGCAAAACTTCGCCCCAGGCGAATGGAAACAATCTAGTTAATGGCTTTGGCAGAAGCGTGCACTAATTGCAGTTATAAATTCAACTTGAATAACTTGAGAAATGGCGTCAGGCAAAAGCCTGCTCGCTGATTGGATGACCTAATCACAGTCGCTGCGACCTGCTCACTCATTGGCCGGTCTGGCTCACTCAGCAGACACCCACTTTCATATAGTAAGGGGTTAAGTTTAACGCTCTGGTGAGTAGGCCCTCTAGCGGCCGTTACGATCAGGAGCGGTAATCATTAACATTAATCACTTACCGATCAACATGTAGGTAATACTGTCAGGAAGGCAACCGTTTAGTCTTTCCTATCTATTATAATAGCCTTCTTCGCACGCTTGCTAGTCTCTCGTTGGCTTTTCAACGCGATGACATTTGTTTGCCTGAAGTCCGGGACAAAGTACAAATGGTACTCTCTGTCTTGCAGGATATTTCAAAAGGTGAGAGTATTGTCCAAGGGTGCAGACTATGCTAGATGCCTGCACAAGAGGAAATTATCGTGGAGTCCAGTTTGAACTTCTGAGGAGGAAATGAATGCCTTTGCAAAGCAGTCTGTCAAGGACATGTAGAGCTGCTTACCAAGTGCTTGGAGGACAGGTTTGGATCGCTTGTCACAAATGAAGTTTTCTCTGCTGAACCGTCCTTGATCCTAAAAACTGGCCGGCTACATACCATGACGACTTCAAGTCTTACGGTGATCGTGAAGTTCTCCAGCTACTCCAACACTTTGAGGGTGTTCTGCGTCCTGCAGGATGTGACACTGGTGTAGCTCTAGCTGAGTGGAGTAGGTTGAAAAAAGTTGTCGCTATGCACTACAACACGTCTCTCTCGTGGCACTCGGCAGGATTTCTGGCCTATGCTCTTCAGAAGAGAAAGGAGGATTTTCTCATTTCTTGCACCTATCGAAGTGCTCGCAGGTCATTTCGCTAGCACTGTTAAATGTAGGAGAGGGCTTTCTCTGGGGCCGTGGTCGTGTGAAAAGTGACTGGCGAGTAAATCTGGCAACAACTACCCTAGCAGATTTGATGATGATCTTTCTAGAAGATCTCAGTGAAGAAGAGTACATTGTTGAAAATGCTGTGAGATGCTGGTACAACGGGGCACTACAAGGCAGACGGCCAGATGTACAACCTTACGGCAAACGTCCAAAACCTTAAGTAGAACACATGAATTATCCATTCAGGAGATCTTCTTTGTGACTCTTGCCGTCTTGCGACTGTGAACAGACAGACTTCATTAACCAAGATTTTTTCATAATTAGAAATGATGTTTTACAATGACATGAGTTGATAATGGTAAATCAATACGTTGTGGAGAGTGTTTTGACCTTTCAGTTCATTGCAGTCAGTTCAAAGAATAAAAGCATACTAGCATATGATAGCTAAGCTCATGTCAGAAGCGATAAATTATATTGAATGGTTTATTTATTTTAAAAATCTGTTTCACAGCCCGAAGGCTGAATTGCACATGATTTTAACAATCAAAGGTACATTAAATATAAACACAAGTTATTACATACAGGATACAAAATTACAAATATTACAAACAATTACGTGAGAGAAGACTCCGCTGGTATGGCCATGTTCAGCGCTCCACCGGTGCCATCAAGACAGTGGGTGAAGTTCGAGTTGTTGGTGTAAGTGAGACGTGGGAGGCCGAAGATGTCTTGGAAGGAGGTTGTGAAGAAGGATACGGAACAGTGAATCTCTCCGCTGTAGACCGCCCTTGGATCGTGTCACATGGAGAACAAGCGTGAGAGCTGCCAAAACTGGACCGAGCCAGATTCCTGGAGTGGGTTTCCACTGATGTGGATTTAAACCCTTGAGTCCAGTATAAAATAAAGAAACCTGTACGTAAGACTGTACCTGTACGTAAAAGAAAGACTGATAGTAGCAAAATGGCGGACTAAGACGTGTGTTCTCGGGTGGGAACAAACTTTCTATCCTAAATAGTGTTTCGAGGTCGTGCAACCTGGTAAGAAGTATACATGATTGAAGTTGATGTGTGTAAGAAACGACCAACACAGGCTGTAGCGGACTAAAAATCGACTAAACATCAGGAAATATTGATATATTGGAATTTTACATCTGGAGTTCAGTATCGGAAACCTGCTTTAGCCATTGACTGCACGGACACGGGGCATTGACAGCGTACTCAAGCGTGACGGGCGTGAGTCCACCATAGTATTATAGTACAGTGACAGCATCCCGTGACCACGAGAGACAAGCACAGGGCAATAACATCGAGCAATTCTTATATCGTTCCTAATATTCCTACAGCAGGGCGAG
>NW_014577337.1:290460-297691 GCF_000485595.1 Priapulus caudatus | reverse complement strand
GGGGGGGCTCCACCCTCCTGCCCACTTACCTCCTGGCAAATCACAATGCTCGTCGCTGGTGCGCCTAGTAAGAGTCCTTTCGGCAGGACTAGTAGATCTTGAAAAGGACTAGTACATTTTATGCTTTTACTAGTCCTGTGGACTAAATAACTAAAAAATTGGTTAAGTATCGTAACCTGGAGTACATTGTTACGATAACGAGATAAAGTACATGTAGATCAACGAGATGAGGATTCATGTAGATAACGAGATGAAGAGTCAGGTAGATACGAGATGAGAGTTACAGGTAGTAACGAGATGAGAGTACATAGATAACGAGATTGAGAATACATGTAGATAACCGGAGATGAGAGCTACAGGTAGATAACGAGATGAGAGTACAGGTAGATAACGAGATGAGCAGTACATGTAGATAACGAGATGAGAGTACGGTAGATAACGAGATGGAGTACAGGTGATAATGAGTGAGAGTATCATATAGAGAATTTGTATATGTGAATTTTCATGTTCAAAACAGTCAAGTTCACATTAATACAATTATCAGCTATTTGAAAGCCAGAATTGTCTTGTGACTTTTGAAGGAAATATTTTAGATGTACTTCCTAAAGAAATAATTAATGTTATTTCTGTCTTTTGTATTACCTCTTTCATTTTACGCCTCTCTTTCTTTTCTTTAGTTGTTCTTTGTTCCTATGACATATCATGTATTTTCTGATACATTGTTTCTGCCAATGATAAATTCACACATGTGTAAAGCAGTTATTGTATTGGTGCCCAAAATAAAGAAATTTGAATGGGCAACAAAAAAGAAGGCAGTGGGTTTACTTATTGTGTATGGGTTTCGAATGCTGATCACGGTGATGAATGATGTGGCATGTGCGAATATGAAGTACCCAAAGTATTATGAAAACAGTAGACCCCTCCCCCTGTAAAAGGAAAATTAATAATATAACATGGATGTGTTTCAAGATCTTCCCTGTTGAAGTGCGTTGATGATGGACGAAGGAAGAAAACACAGGAGTCGCTGGGTACACCGCTGCGCAAGAAAACTGGAGAGAGGACAGTACGTAAGAACGACAGAGAGCGAATCCGACAGAGATCGAAGAATGGTGGGAGAGTGAGATGAATCACGGGTAGGAACATAGCAAGACGCGGGGAGCGGGAAATGGTGGATACACACGCGTAGGAACTTACTGTGAGTAATGGTCAGCGCCGTGAGGGAAGAAACGGCCGGTGTTGCATCCGTGATACTGTGAGGGCAAGTCCGATTCTCGACCTGTATGTGAGAGAAAGAGTGGAGCAGAACAGAGAAGGCAAGCTGACAGAGCAGAGACAGGAGACGTGAAAGTATCTATGCGAACTGTAATGGTTCGATATACAGGTAAGATCAGATTAATCTATATTGACTTTTGGTAAATTGGATATATCTCTGACCCACGGCCACAAAGAAAATTGTGCTTAAAAAACGCCAGCGTCACCTTCGTAAAGTGCGATCCCTTACCAAAATAATTATAGGTTCCTATAGGAGTTTATAGAGACCTATAGAGCTTCTATAGGTTGCTCTATAGGTTTTGACAAACTATACACCTATAGGCTTATAGACCTATATAGATTCCTATACACCATATTGGCTTATAGACCTATAGGGATTCCTATAGACGATACATGCAGCTATAGACCAACAGACCGATAACATATATATAGGAAGTACAGCGTGTTCTAAAAAAAAAATATACATTCGTACGTGCAGCCAACACATAACGTTTTCACAAAGTTTGTTGGAATGTTGTAGTTTAGTTAGGTCAGGAATAATTAGCGTTGCAGCAACGTTCTAGAAACGTATCATGCGAACGTTACACTCGCACCTTCCCACAACGTTATGTAGTAACGTTTTAAAAACGTTATTAGGACGTCGGATACGTATATATGCTATTATACATATTTTTCTATAGTAAATTAATTGACATATGTATTTATGAAATATACTATATCATATGTTAACGCATAACCTTAATTAATTACGTCATGTTATTTAAATGTTATTATTACCTCATAACCATAATGAGGGAGGTTATGTTTTCACCGGTGTGTGTTTGCTGGTTTGTGGGTATGTGCGTTTGTTTCTTTATGTACAACATAACTAAAAAAGTTATGGATGGATTGTCATGAAATTTTCCGGATAATAGGTCAGAAATGGGCTAAATAAGAATTGATTAGATTTTGGGTGGTGATCCGGATCAATTAATTAATTAATTAAATTTTCAGGATAGGTCAGAAATGGTGGGTAACTTAGAATTGATTACATTTTGGTGGTGATCCGGATCCAATTAACTAATTATTCATAAAATTTTCAGGATAGGTCGAAATGGGGTAACTTAGAATTGTTTAACATTTGGTGGTGATCCGGATCAATTAATTATTAATTAATTAATAAAAATTTTCAGTGAGATAATTGAGCTGCCTTGGCGGAGTAGGTCTGCCGCTCTCCGAGTGCTTAGTTGTTAATATTATTTTATATAATTCTGTCAGATATTGTGCCACGTTCCCACAACGTTGTAGGAACGTCCGTAAAATACATTCGTGTAGAGGCAGAGACAATGACGATTGTGTCCTATCAACATTGATAAGTAAAACTGATTGAAATACTGGAATATTTAATCACAAAGGTATTTACTGTCGAGCTTTCTTTAATAATACACATCTGAATTATATCAATATTGGCTAAACAAATGTTAGAAAAATGTATAAAAACAGTCTGATATTTACGCCATATGTGAGGGGGTCCATGCCCCCCCCTTGGCATCCGGAATACTCTCTAATTTTCAGTGGCATCTGGAATACTCCATAATTTGGGCTGGCATCTGGAATACTATTTAACCTGCAGCAGCCACACCGAATAAATACATAAGCAACAGTAACCATAGTCCAATACACAACATTTATTAACCTTGTTCATGCACACTATTTATTAGGTGAGCAATAAATACACCTTAATGTCATGCTTGTTAGAAGCAATATATTGAAGAAAAGGTACAGATTTTATGCCCAGAAGTCGGCAAATTTGCCGTTGAATTTGATTTGCCTTTCTGTCCTGCTTCTGGGTTGTGTGAGAGTCTACTGGTAGTACCTGGGGCGGATCTAGAGATTTCAAAAACTAGGGGGCACCAAATGAGCAATATGTAGTAAAATATAGGGGTGATACGGCGAGAGAGCAGAGCGACAAGCCGAAGCGAAGCGAAGCGAGTGGGGCAGGGCAGGCGTGTACAGGGATTTGGACCAGGGGGGGGGTCTAACCGTAACCATACTTGCGAGACGCGCGGAGGGTGGTCTGGGGGGCCCTCCCCCAGAAAATTTTTGAAATTAGACCCCCTCAGATGCGTTTTCTGCGGACCACCTGCGACCCCCCCCCCCTGGGGGGAGGCTTTTGCACTTTTTAGCATTAAAATGGTGCAATCTGGTGTACTGTAGGGGTATTTTAACTCATTATTGCAGCAAGCATTTATATGTTAAATTTGATCAGTGGCGTGACCAGCCTTTCGGTTTGGGGCGGGGGGGAGGCAAGATCGTCAAATGTACGAGAAATTACATTACACTGAAATGTTTTTAACCTTATATTATCTGACATGTGATCAGTGTGGTATTACAGAACACATTCACATATCAAATAACTATTGCAGGCTAAGAAAAATATGGCAATTTCAAAAAAAAAACCTTGTGAAAACTCGAATATATTCAAACTTGAAGAATGTTTGTATTAGTATGAGTATGTCATTACAGAAGCGAAATAAAATTAGTACTTTCTTCCCTAATGAAACATCCGGTTAAATACATGTATGACATAACCAGTTGCAGGCCAGAAATATATCTCTAACAATGTAAATCAAATTCTTGTAATGACTCTGAGGTTCATTGGCAGGAAATTCAGAAGATGACTGACAAATTTGAATAGTTATGTTAAACATGGAAAATAGGTCATGATGTTACAATTTTCTGACTGGAACCGTCATCTGTAACCTTATATTACAACATTAAAATTGAAAAAAATTTAATTTGTAATTTTGTAATTTTTTTAATAATGAAATTTTTTATAAAATTTTTTGTTTCAAAAGGGGGGGCACGGGCCGGATGTGCCCCCATCTAAATCCGCGCCTGGGTGGATATTATATTTGCGGCCTCTTCAACACTTCATCACAACAAAAAGCGCGTAAATGGCCTAAATCAGTCCCAGAATGCAACAACCCACGACAAGGGGCATAACTCTAAGTTCCGGTTGCTATACATTCATTAACATTTAGACTGGTACACCGACTGGATCAAACTCCACGACAGATGGCGCTCTCGCTCTGGCTCAATTCTGTGTGTATATCCTGAGTGTGGGAAGGGGCGCTCCATGCAGTTTGCGACTGGATTCGACTGATTCCCGTCTGTTCGCGATCCTACGTGCAGAGGACAGTCTCGTTTCCAGTTAGCAGGGTAAATAGATCCACATTTATTAAAAAATGGGAGGAAAAGTTTGGAACAAAACACAATCCCCGATCATAGTATCAATTATTTCGCGTACGGAATACGTTATACTGTCATCGCCGCGTACGCGTACCGCACCTCGGCGTACGGAATACTCTCTAAATAGGCCAGAATCCGGCGTACGAAAAGGGCTTTGACCCCCTCATATGTTTTAAACACAAGGACAGTGCTCTTGATTTGAATTATTTGAAACGAAATGCATGCATGAAGTGCTTCTTAGCGTAGATGCTAAAGAGCGTGTCTAATATGTCTGCATATCTGAGCTTCTTCAACATCCCTCTCGCTCTGGCAGCATCTTCAGCCTTCACATCTGATCTCTGATTACTGCCAATTTCATTCAGATGACTAACAACCGTTGGGTAGTTTCTGTCCAAAGCCAATATGGCACGCTTCCTATGGTCAACCCAGCGAGTTCCATCCACCCGGGTTGGTCTCATCACACTTTCATCCAGGATATCAGCGATTTCATTCAGCTCACGCACCCTCTTAGGCGATCTCCTGTAGAATGATGCTTATGAAGCAAGAAGTGGATCAATCTGTAAAAAGAAAAGGTAAAGTAAAAAAATCAAATTACTGAATTTGAATTGGATGGTTAAAGGTACAAAAGAGTAGTGAGAGTGAAAGTGTATTCTCTCTGAAAGGGTTTCAACTAACTCAAATATTAATTAATAATGTGATATGCACAGAAGAGACCAGGAAAATATCATTCCTTAGTCATTACCTCTTTTGTGAAATAGGTGTCCTTGTACGCATCCTTAGCAGCTAACTCGAGCCGCTGTGCCACACAATGTACACCAACAATCCAGGGCATCTCTGCCTCCAGTTTCTTAATGACCCCCTCTTTTCGGCCAAAGTTGACAGCAGCCCCGTCAGCACCAAACCCGATCAGTTTCTCTCTGTAGTTTGGGATGTCATTGGCAACAAACAGACTGTCAATAGACTCTCTGATACATGCTGCGTTTCCTCGTTTCAAATCACAGAGTCTGTGAAAGAAAGCATTGAATATATAAAAATAAGGACAGATGAGTGACATAAATGAAATGGATTCGGAATGTCATGCACATTTTAATTGTTTCATTATATTCATATTTAACCCAAAAAGGGTGGCATCGGAGAACACACAGGCCGTCACACCGGCGCATGTAATGATGTGAAGACTGGCTAAAGTTAGGTCAACATCTTGTAATGTTTTTGTTTTTTTAAATCTGGCTTTGACCAATACTTTGCTTTTCCTTACCCAAAAAATCTCATGCGAGGAATACAGGTGTCCTGCATGTACTTGACGTACATAATCTCGACTTCTGTAGTTGATCTGTCAGTGCTGCCATCAACCAGAACTGAAATGTAGCGGGACGACTTGATCTCAGAAGCAATGTTGCCAGATACGTCAGCAGCTAGGTATTCCATGAACTTGGCAGCTTGCTTGGGATTGATATAAGTGTTACCCAAGTCAACACCATGCTTCTTCTCGAGTGCAACCAAGGATGGATAGTAAGCAAATGATAGTTCATTTCTTGTGAGATGATATGCAATGTCAAACAACTTTGTAACCCTTGCTTCTTGTTGACGATCCATCTTTTGGATATGCTCAACGATTGGAGCCCTTTTGTCGATGTGTCGATTCTTCCAAGCATCTGATGAATGATAGGGTAAAAAAAAAGTTTGAATGAGTAATGACTAAATTGGTAGTTTTACATATAGGTGCGGGCGGACAGCCGGGAACTTTGCCACATCCGGGACTTTCTTAACCTAGCAACCAGCTGTGCCGGTGAAAACAACAGCCTGTCTCCGTGAGCTTACACACGTGACACGCAATACCCCATTTCCAAACCAAAAGCATACTAATTTCCTTGCATATATGCCGAAAACTTAGGTAGTCGGTCTAGTAGGTTGTCACAATCATATATAAGATAAGAAAAGATATTTTGTTGAGATGCCTTACACAGGCGTGATAAGTCATAAGTGGGTGACTGCCACTTAAATGTAAATGAGTAAATGAGTAAATCTAAATGTGTGTGCGTCACTGTGTGTACGTGTGCTTGTGCATTTGAGTGCGTGTGCGTGCATGTGCGTGTGCGTCCGAGTGTGTCACTGCGTGTGCGTGTGCGTGTGCGTGTGCGTGCGTGCGTGTGCGCGCGTGCGTGTTTGTGTGTTCTTGTGTGTGCGTGTGCGTGTGCTTGTGAGTGTGTCACTGTGTGTGCGTGTGCGTGTGCGTGCGTGCGTGTGCGCGCGTGCGTGTGCGTGTGCCTGTGCGTGCGTGCGTGTGCGCGCGTGCGTGTTTGTGTGTGCGTGCGTGTGCGTGCGTGTGCGTATGGGTGTGCGTGCGTGCGTGTGCCTGTGCGTGTGCGTGCGTGTTTGTGTGTCCTTGTGTGTGCGTGTGTGTGCGTGTGCGTATGCGTGCGTGCGTACGTGTGTGTGCGCGCGTGCGTGTTTGTGTGTCCGTGTGTGTGCGTGTGCGTATGCGTGTGCGTGTGAGTGTGTCACTGTGTGTGCGAGTGCGTGTGCGTGTGCGTGTGCGTGTGCGTGTGAGTGTGAGTGTGTCACTGTGTGTGCGTGTGCGTGTGCGTGTGCGTGTGCGTGTGCGTGTGAGTGTGTCACTGTGTGTGCGAGTGCGTGTGCGTGTGCGTGTGAGTGTGTCACTGTGTGTGCGTGTGCGTGTGCGTGTGCGTGTGTGTGCGTGCGCATGTGCGTGTGCGTGTGCGTGTGC
>NW_014577337.1:287102-290450 GCF_000485595.1 Priapulus caudatus | reverse complement strand
CCACTGTGTGTGCGTGTGCGTGTGCGTGTGCGTGTGCGTGTGCGTGTGCGTGTGCGTGTGCGTGTGCGTGTGAGTGTGTCACTGTGTGTGCGTGTGCGTGTGCGTGTGCGTGTGAGTGTGTCACTGTGTGTGCGTGTGCGTGTGCGTGTGCGTGTGCGTGTGCGTGTATGTGCGTGCGCATGTGTAATCTAAAGAAAGGTTATCTATATACTCGTAGGACATATTAGAAAAAATTTCATGAAAAAAACTTATTAAAACTTCCAAACCAAGTGACGGATAATTCGTATCGTTATGCAGTAATCCTATGGGCGCCAGTGACGCGATCGTGTTGTTTTCACCGGCGTTCTGCTGGTGGTCACGTGACTACTGATTTGTGACGTAGGTCCGCCCGCACCTATATACATGGTCAGCCAGTGCCAGGTCAGGGTTGCATGATTTAAACTAATTAATTTGATTTAAATTGCAATTGAATTAAATGGAATACATTTAATTATCATCATTATGAATTTTATTTCTATGTCAAGTCTAGATCCCTACATTATTTTCAAAAATTGAGGTACGTTAGATAGGCCTATGCCTCATTCTAACTTAAGGACCTATAAAAATAAACATTGTTGGGGAATTAATGGCACTAGTCTAAGTTAGATATCCTAGTTCCGTAAGAATCTAGAATGGGCCG
This sequence comes from Priapulus caudatus, assembly GCF_000485595.1. Classification (NCBI taxonomy): domain Eukaryota; kingdom Metazoa; phylum Priapulida; class Priapulimorpha; order Priapulimorphida; family Priapulidae; genus Priapulus; species Priapulus caudatus. Next base: position 289,771 of record NW_014577337.1, on the reverse strand, counting down.
TTGCATGGCCAACGATCAGGTACTGCGAAGTGACGGGTTATTCTGCCGTTCCAAACTTTTTATTTTTTTAATAGTCTATGTCAAAAAATATAGAATGACCAAACTCCATTATTATTCATCTAAACCTACCATATGCAGTTTTGTGAGCAGCTGTTTCTTGGTGCCGCTCCACCCCATATTTCGTAACGTTCTGCGTGCCCTCAATGAAGGGATCCACAGACGCACATTTTCCGTGTCCACGCCCAGGTGTTGTTGGCGGAAAAGCACGGCAGGCTTTGCAGTGTACAGTCAGTGCTGCTGTAGCGGTGCGCGATTCAACTGCAAGCCAGTCCAGTTTCCACGATAAAATTGTGGAAGTTTTCTGCACCATCTGTATTTTTTTCTTTTCTTGCGATTCCGATGGCTGCTCATCGCTTCGGGCTGCGGGCAGTGTAAGTGGTTCTGGTCGTTTTTACGAGCCAGGGCGATGAATCAAATATCGCTCCATTTTCACTGCGACCGCGAAAACTAGCTCAACATTTACCGTACCCCAGGTACAACGTGATAGTCGCATTACTGGTCTTTGGTTGTCTTATACATCGATCGTAATTCGTAAATAAACATACTGTACTGAGCGTCGTGCTGTGGAAAATAAACACCTTTTTACAAACCGTATCGGTCGAAGCCTAGTCAGTCTTTGAAGCGATTAGAATCAGTTGATTATTACAGCGCTATTCGCTAACCCACAATGCATTGCGAGTTTATTTACGATAGCTGTAAATCTAAACATAGATATAGAATGAAGATATTTCATTCCATATCTATGATCTAAATTAATTCCTGTAAAACGGAAAGCTCGCAGAAAGTGAGGTGAACATGTTAATTCTGTATGCTGCTCCTAGACGAGAAATTTTGTGAAATTTTCGTAGCAGAGATAAGTGCGACGCTGAAGAAAATGGTCGCCCCAAAGAATTGGGTTTGGAGATTTTAGGGGGCTATTTGGGCTCCGCCGAGGGCGAAATCGCCCGTCGCCCCCGGTTATTTCCGACACTGATAGGAATCTATAGGTCTATAAGCCTATAGGTGTATAGGTTGTCAAAACCTATAGAGCACCTATAGAAGCTCTATAGGTCTCTATAAACTCCTATAGGAACCTATAGATTATTTTGGTAAGGGATCGCACTTTACGAAGGTGAGCTGGCGTTTATTTTAGTACAATTCTTTGTGCCGTGGGTCAGAGTTATATCCAATTTACCAAAGTCAATATAGATTATCTGATCTTACCTGTATATCGACCATTACAGTTCGCAATATATCTTTCACGTCCTCTGTCTCTGCTCTGTCAGCCTTGCCTTCTCTGTTCAGCACCACTCTTTCTCTCACATACAGGTTGAGAATCGGACTTGCCCTCACAGTATCACGGATGCAACACCGGCCGTTTCTTCCCTCACGCTGACTTACTCACAGTAGTTCCTACGCCGTGTGTATCGACCATTCTCCCTCCCGCGTCTTGCTCTGTTCCTCCCGTGAGTCTCGTCTCACTCTCCACCATTCTTCGTCTCTGTCGATCGCTCTCTGTCGTTCTTCGTCTGTCTCTCTCCAGTTTTCTTGCCAGCGGTGTACCCAGCGACTCCTGTGTTTTCTTCCTTCTCCATCATCAACCACTTCAACAGGGAAGATCTTGGAAAAACAATCCATGTTATATTATTAATTTCCTTTTTACAGGGGAGGGGTCTATCTGTTTCATAATACTTTGGGTAATTCATATTCGCACAATGCACATCATCATCACACATGATCAGCATTCGAAACCCATACACAATAAGAACAACTGCCTTCTTTTTAGTTGCCCATCAAATTTCTTTATTTTTGGCAATAGCAATAACTACTTTACACATGTGTGAATTTATCATTTGGGCAGAAACAATGTATCAGAAAATACATGTATGTCATAGGAACAAAGACAAACTAAAGAAAGAAAGAGGCGTAAATGAAAAGGTAATACAGAAGACAGAAATAATATTAATTATTTCTTTAGGAAGTACATCTTAAAATATTTCCTTCATAAGTCAGCAAGATTCTGGCTTTCAAATAGCTGATAATTGTATTAATTGAACTTGACTGTTTTGACATGAAATTCACATACAATTATCTACATGTACTCTCATCTCATTATCTACCTGTACTCTCATCTCGTTATCTACCTCTACTCTCATCTCGTTATCTACATGTACTCTCATCTCGTTATCTACCTGGGGCCCGTTGCCAGAAACTTCGTAAAGTTACGATTAATTTTAAGTCTAATGTTAATGTTAAGATTAATTTTAATAGCGTTGCCAGAAACCAACTTAAACTAAACTTACTTAAGTGAAAACTTACGATAACAGGAACTTCATCACAAGGCTGCTGATTGGATGGGAATCGATCACAAAATTCAAATTCATACACATTTATTGTACATCACAGTAATTTATGCATATTATGATGGCTAACCACACATAAATAATATTTAATGAAAATCGACACGGTCTTGAATTTATTCTGCACCAAGGTTCTGCACAACAAGACATATTCTCACACAGTAGCAATACTCACGAGACGCGAGAGTCGTGTGGACTTTTGCACTGACATTTTTTCTCTTGTTTTAAATCCATACGGCATTTGTAAATGTTTTGACACTTTTGTTTTGT
>NW_014577337.1:248890-287092 GCF_000485595.1 Priapulus caudatus | reverse complement strand
ATCTACATGTACTCTAATCTCGTTATCTACATGTACTCTCATCTCGTTATCTACATGTACTCTCATCTCGTTATCTACATGTACTCTAATCTCGTTATCTACATGTACTCTCATCTCGTTATCTACATGTACTCTCATCTCGTTATCTACATGTACTCTCATCTCGTTATCTACATGTACTTTTATCTCGTTATCTACATGTACTCCATGGTTAGATACTAACCATTTTAGTTTATTAGTCCACAGGACTAGTAAAAGCAAAAATGTACTAGTCCTTTCAAGATTCTACTAGTCCTGCCGAAGGACTCTTACTAGGCGCAAAGCGACGAGCATTGTGATTTGCCAGGAGGTAAGTGGGGTAAGAGGGTGGAGCCCCCCTTCTGCTAGGGGGTACAGGGGGTCTCCCCCAGGGTACAAGGGGTCTCCTTCAATTGTATAAAATATACTTAACTTTGATATGGATCATAAGAAAACAAATAAAGTGATCATGATTTTTTTACATATCATTTGGTTTATTAACATTTCATAGGCCTTCTCTTGAAAGGCAGTTACATCTCTGTAGCTTGCATAATCATCAGCATCGCCTCCTTCAGTTTTTGAACAACGCCTGCCTTCTTTCTCATCATCACAGAGGCTCCATCCGTTACGGTGGCCACAAGCTTCCATGCCTCCCCAAACCTTTCGCTCATCAGGCCTGTGATTGCTCGGCTGATAGTGTCGGCATCTCCATGCGACTTGAAGTTTGTTTGAACATGAGGAACAATTGAAAATGGATTTTGTCAAAGAGTGAAGTCTTTACAGGTACACGATCGGCGCTCGTTTCGGAAAAAAGGGGCTCTACCATGTTATGTTGAATCGTGCTTCAAACCCTATTATCCGGAGGCACGATTCGCGATATAGGGTCTGCAATCAATTCAGACTAGGGGAGGGGCAATGGGTGGCCTACTCATCAGGCAAAAATAACGTCGTTGACCGTTCCTAAATCTCATTCACCCCCATTGACCCTATCTTGCCTATTCACCCCAATTCAAATTTTATTTACCCTTGGGTGCATAGTTCACCTTGTAACTGCAGGCATGTTCATATGTTAATAGTTCCGCGTAGTAATTTGTGAAAAATGCTATGCATATAATTATGACGTAATCAGCTTTTTACACCTTATGGCGAGAAGGGAGAAATAGCAAACGTTTGAAGGAAGGTTTTGATATGAGATGAAGACGGTCCACAGGCGTTGACTGTAACTGCCCCAGGGGTTTCCTGGACAAGTTCAGTCGCCGTAGTAGATTATGAAATGAAGAATACGCCTTGAGGTTCACTGCTTACAGCTGATTTATATGACATAAACTTGTGTAAATGGAGCTTACCCTTTGCACACAGCTGTCTCAAATCTCCAACAAGACTTGTTGCCTCTATCTCAGTGGCAAAACTATCCAGGCCATCATCTACATAGAAATTGTTTGTGACGAAATCTGCTGCCTTAGTAAGACTGTTCTTGTGATCTGCTGCAAGCTTTTTCAATCCATAGTTAGCACAATCTGGTGAGCTTTTGGCACCAAACAAGTGCACATTCTGTAAGCTGTGGGCTCACGACCACTAAGTTCATCTTTCCACCATAAGAATCGAAGGTAGTTTCGTTCTTTGGGATCTACCCGAAACTGGTGGAACATCCTTTCAATATCTCCGACTATTGCAAACGGTCGTTCACGGAATCTACAGAGGATCCCAACTAGAGAGTTTAATAAGGCCGGTACTTGAAGTAATACATCATTCAGAGAAGACCCACTGCTCTGAGCACTACCACTCTAAGTCAATCTACTCAATACTACTCTAAGTCAATCAATACTGAGTCAAATACCACTCTGAACTTCTACGGTTTTCGTTGGCGATAAACCCCATGGTGTGGGATGCACCACGATTTCTCATCACTTATTTCTTCTAATGGGACTTTTCAGCTTTACCGTGTTCAATAATGTTGTTCATGAACTGCTTATAATCAGCCAAGTACTTGTCGTTTGATTCTAATTTCCTTTTCAGATGTCGTAATCGCTTCTTCACCATTCTCAAACTTTCTGGCAGGACAGGAGAGTCACTGTTGAATGGTAAAGGCATTTGGTAGAACTTTTCTGAGTCTTGACATATACCATCTTTCATAGTCTTAATCAACTTGATGTCTTCTTGTGAGACACAAGTGTCACTATCCTTTCTCTCTGGAAAATCAGACTCGAGAATGTTCAATATTTCGGGTGTGGATACATCACGAACCTTTGCTTGACATACAAAGCCAACTTCACTTCCTACAAAGTTACCTTGCAGTATCTGTAAGTCTTCTTGAATGGACTTCGTCAGAACTCTGTGATTCAAGTGTTCAGAATCTTCAGATCAATGAGTTTTCCCAACAATACTCCATCCTAACTCTGTGAGTACTCCAAAGGGCTGGTTCCCGTTACCTCTGACTACCTCTATGGGAGCGAGTGCCTGTGGGTAATCGTAACCAATCAGTAGTCCGACTTCACAATCCTGTTTGGCTGGTATTTTACTGGCAAGACAATCTAAATGAGGCCACTTCTGAGTAACCTCCTTGGTAGGAATGTGTTCTAAATTTGCAGGAATGTTATCACGACTGTAGACCGTTGTAGGAGTAGCTTGTTAGGTGAACATATGCTCCTAACCATCAGACCTTCTGCCCTTGTAGAGTCTATTTTGCTAGTGTTGGTCATGGTAGTCAGTTGTAGCACGGTGGGTGTTGTTGCTGTTTGTAGTTTGTCTAAAGTTTCCTCAAGATAGAACGACGTATCACTCTGCGTATCGAGTAGTGCATATACAAGAATCTCTTCGCTTGGATTTCCTGTGGAGCTGACAAGAACAAGAACGATCATACTGGATGTGGGACTTTGATATATCACAGTAGTTTTAGCCCTACATGAAATGCTTGTCCCGGCAGCTTGTTCTACGGTTAGTTTCTTTGGGTGCAAAGCCTCGAAGTCACCACATAGACAGATTGGGTGCATCTTACCACATTTACCACAGCTATGCTTGGCCTTACAATCCCTAGACAGATGCCCATGGAATAAACAAGAGCAGCACAATCCATTAGCCATAATTAATTCACTTCTCTCCAAAGCCGCTTTCTTCATAAAGTCTCTGCAACTGTTCACTGAATAGTTGCTCCGCTTACGAAAAACACATACACATACATTGGGTGATCGGATGCAGCGGAGCTGTGTCCTCCTGCATTTTTCGATGTATAACATGTAGAAGACTTAGAGGTCAACCATTGAAGCAGAAAATGGCCGATCTCCCCATTGAGAGACTAGAGGCAATCTAGCCATTTACGCATTGTGCTCATGACTGTTTTGGTCCTTTTATTGTGAGGGAAGGCAGGCGTGAACTGATGAAGTATGGCCTAATCATCACTTGCATGTCTTCTAGAGCGATTCATGTTGAGTTGTTGGACGACATGACGACAGATGCGTTCATCAACGGTCTGCATTGTTTCATAGCTTTGAGAGGTCCCATACAGACAATGATATGTGATCAAGGTTCGAACTTTGTGGGAGCAGATAGAGAGCTCAGAGAGATCAAGGATGAAGAGTTGAAGAAATTTCTGGAAACCAACCAGTGTCGGTTCATTCTGAATTCCCCACATTCAAGTCACATGGGTGGTTGCTGGGAAAGACATCAGGACAATTCGAAGCATCTTGTCATATCCAATCTGAGCATAGTCAACGATTTCTACTCCAAAGGCTTTCTCCCAAGCTCCCTTTGGTCCGCCTCAACTCTCGATCCATCTTACTCCATGTCTCACTCCTTGTGGAACTGTGAGCCCTCAAAATTCCCAATGCTAGAGCCCGAACCCATGGATAATGTGGATATAGAAGGAGCATACTGGTTGCAGTGCCGCTCAGTAGATCGAGTCTATCTATTGGATCACTTGGCCTACTTAGACTCAAGTCTCAATATATTGTGTCCATTATCCGTCTTGAGTCTCGTACTGGCAAGAACAGAGACTTGTTTCCGACTAACTTTCCGATACTGATGAGAGCAGAAATCTATATCTTACACACTGTTGAAGGTTCCGCTTCACCAACACCTTTCCTGATGAATCCACTTTCTTTACTGTGTATGGTTTCATTCGCATACTGTAAAATTTTATCGATTTCTCCTCCCACGAGCGAGTCATCTCCAGAAACTAAAGAAGTGAGCACTTTTCCATCAAGGAAATCTTCTATGCTACAAACTCCTGATTTCTCTGCCCTGACTCCCATCTGGACTGCGTTGCAAACTGAGTTGCCAAAGTATGTTGGATACATACCTCTCCCTCTCTGTCCATCAGTAATGAAAATATGTCCATCTGATGTGAGAATTACTCCATCAATCCACATGGAATAATATTCCTCTAGGAAGAGTATTTCATTAGGTATGAGACTACACAACATTTCGCATTCCAACGTCAGGTATGGTGCACCCATTCGCACGTCCCATCTAGACACATCGTCTGTGGCTGCTGCCGGGTGTTTTAGTTCACTCCAAAATGATTCAATATAACGCCCCATACCTAACTGTCCATATGGCGGTGCCATAAATGGAAGTGCGTCATGATTTGACAGGACAAATGACCACAGTTTCCCTACAACACGTAGCATGTTCACACGCACTGGAATTAGGGCATACTGCATCACCCTTGGTTTAGGTCTCACCGCTGCTTCACTACTCACTTTCCGTTCATACTTAGCCATAGCGGTGATATACCGCAGAGTGTGATCTCCGTCAATAAAGCGTCTCTTGTCTGCATTCAACTGCCCTTCAAAGTTCTCGTTGTCAACTCAAACTTGTCGGCCTTACATGTTAAAACCCCTCGTGGACCACGCTGCTGTACAATTATATATATATATATATATATATATATATATATATATATATATATCATGTGTGTGTGCGTGCGTGCATCTGTACGAAGAGGAATTATATCAGCGGTCACGATCTTTGCATGCTTCGCAGATCACGTCACTTGCCTTCACATGACGCAAAGACAAGGAATCTGACTAGGCATAATGGGCTTAAATATTTGTCGACCAGGCCAGTACAAGTACTAATATAAATTTAAAGAATATATAGACTTGCTCATGTATTAATTGGGTCTTCATCATAGCACAGGAAAGCGAATGGCAATCAGATGTGGTTGCTATCGGCAGCAACGCTAGTACAGTATAGCGCAGTAGGCTTACTGTTCATGCACATTTGCACTCTAGCCAATGCCACTGAGTAGCGTAGCTCACGTACTCTACCCTTTACAACTATAACTACTACACAAATAACTAACTAGCTAACAAACTAAACAAATTACTACAACTAATAAATCATAGCGGTACCTATTGACGAAAGTCTACCTGACCTGACTACAGCTCACTGTTTAAGTGTTTACTAACGTAATCTGCCCCAGGTCCATACCTATGTATCCCGGTACCTATGTGTCCCGGTACCTATGTGTCCCAGTACCCAGGTACCTATGTTATTAGATTAATTGGGTACCACGCATATATAAGATAGCCGAGTCGGTTTAGAGTTAGTGTTAGGGTTAGGGATAGGGTTTCTTGGTTGTCTACCGGACAATGTCTCAGATTGGTTAGGTTGTCCGGCGCAAATTCCGGTTGTCTCGGACAACCGGACAACGCTTATTTCGAGCACTGGAAGTACAGTGTGACAGGTTATCTGGCCATTATCACATTTTGATGCATTATTTTTCGCTGTACCATTGTAATGTCTTTTAAACATTTTTTTCATCAGTTATTTTGATATATAATGTTCCATGTAACACAGGTATACAACATATGTTACTGTAACTGCAAAAAATGTATCTGTTATATGATGTATGATACTGTTTTGTAGTGTATGATGTACCAGTTAGAGTGATAGGCATTTGAATAATGAATAATGTGAAGAAACACATGAGAACTCATACGGGAGAGAAACCGTATAAGTGTAATCTGTGTGATGCTTCCTTCTCCTTTCTAAGTAGTGTGAAGAAACACATGAGAACTCATACGGGAGAGCAACCGAATAAGTGTGATCTGTATGATGCTGACTTCTCGAAGTCAAGTTACGTGAAGGGACACACACGGGAACTCACACGGGAGAGAAATCATATCAGTGCGACCTGTGTGCTGTGTGATGTATGTGTGACACGTGATCTGGTGACTGCTGTGGTTCTCCATTACATGCACCAAATTCATCACCACCAACTCCTATAGGGAGGAGTTCGCAGGCTTCATACATTATCTCAGGGATGTTGGGCTGCCATTTTTTGGAGTACATGCCGACATTTCTTAAGAGGCATTGTTAAAATTGTTTCCTGAATATAATACGCTAGTTAAAGGAACCTTGAATGTTAATTAAACGTATATTGTTAATCAAAAGTCTGTTGCCGAATAGCAGACACAGCTCCTACACGAAATTCAGTATACTGATAATTTTCTTGAGGATGGGAATTTCTGATGGAATTTACGAAACTGCATGCAGCGCCCCCTTCCCACACTCAGGATATACCACTGCCACAAAGCTAGCACTATTTTTAAAGTGGGCGGAGCTCCGGGGAAATTTAGCAAATGGCAAGCCAACGGCCGCGAAGTCGCCGCTGAACAAAACATTAGAAATTTCTATGATTTGCATGTTTGTTGGTGGACAAATTTAGATGTTTTAAGCTGAATACGCAAAAATGTATCAAAGACAATGTTCGAGAATTAGGTATATTGGCAAGCATCCCGAAAATTCATGATAAATACGTGAACTTACTTTAGTAAACAGCGTACTGATTTGAAAGTAGTAAATGGGCGCACTATTTCGTATCACTATTTTATCAAATTTCTCATGAAATAATGGTCCGACTTTTATTATCTTTGCAGCTTTTCTTATAAGTACACACCGTATTACATAGGACAGGAGTAACGGGGTCGCTGTAAAACTTATAATAAAAAAGCGTAAGAAATTCTTACGGAAATCAGCTTGTGGCAGTGGTAGAATTGAGCCAGAGCGAGAGCGCCATCTGTCGTGGAGTTTGGGAATTTACAACATAACGGTATCCCGACTCGTTACCAGTTGAAACATTTCTTTCTTCTCCTCTTTTAGGCAATCCCTACTCTATATATTAGTAGCATACGTGCGTGGGTGCGTGCGTCTCAGGAAGCCACTTAACTGTGTAATTTAAATCATTTTGAAACATGTGACATCGTCAAGATGAGCTATTGCCATGGGGTGTCGTCCGTCGTACGTCCGTTCGTCCTTCCGTCCACATTTGGCTACGGCCAACGATAACTCAAGAACCGTTTGACCCACATGTTTCAAATTGCATATAGTCGTTACTCCTATGGGAGAGGTTTGAACGTCTTATTTTGGAGCACGCCAGTCGACCTACTTTCGAGCCACGTCCCCTTTTTGGCAAAAATGGAAATGGCCATAAGTCAGTTCAGGTTCAAGGGATTTTGTTCATTTCTGGTATGTGAATGAATGACGACTGGCCCCAAAACATATCACACAGGTTTTGATATTTTTTTTAAATTATGCAAATTAGGTAGATTTTGGCAATTTCACTATGCATTTCAGTGTTTGCCTACGGTCAACGATAACTCAAGAACCGTTTGACTCACATGTTTCAAATTGCATACAGTTGTTCCTCCTATGGGAGAGATTTGAACGTTCTATTTTGGAGCACGCTAGTCGACCTACTTTCGAGCCACGCCCACTTTTTGGCAAAAATGAAAATGGCTATCTAGATTCATTCGATTTTGTTAAATTTTGGTATATAATATGAATGTGTAAGGCTAGCTCCAAAACAGTTGTTACTCCTATGGGAGAGATGACAACGTTCTATTAAGCTTATTTCGTTTAACTGGTTAACAACTCTACAATCATACCTATATACGTGTAATATTGTGTTTTAGATTCTTCGTTACAGTAATTTGACTGGAATATTTTATTGTTTTTATTTGCGTGATATTCGAAAACCAAAATGCCGATTATTTAGGTGTAGCGCCATCTCTCGTCTTTCAGATCTGAAACATTTAATTTCACATCAAAACTTATGCATATATCATTATCAAGAGTATATAACGGGAGATATGCTATATAAGGCCAGCCCAAAAATTACCTTTGGTTTGGGTCACCCGCCCGACTGCGGTCACTTTCAGAGGGGTGCAAGAAAAAATATAATTTAAAGATACCGCCTGCCGATCATACATATTCAAATATCCCACTCTTGTCATTTTATTTACCTAAAAAGAGTTCTAAAATATTTTTAACAGCGTGAAACAGTTGTATAGAGCCTCGGCTACTTCATAAACAGAGCCTGAAGGTCGTATGGCGCGGCGGCCGGCTTTGATGTACGCGATCGATCGCCAGCTATATAGTATACGCATGCTACCGTGCGATAAGCGGCCGCAGAGCCGTTTACACTTCGGTTACTCGCTCGTTCAAAGGGACGATTAATCGAACTCCGTTTTTGGAGCGATTCCTAACACTACTATCCAGGTGTTCACATTTTGCAACAATCGAAAAATATCGATTGTTTAGTATACTATCGGCGATAAATATCGTGTTTCACTTTACCATCGATGCATTGCCATCAAGACAAAAAATATTGATAGTTATTGATAGTTTGATGCATCGTTACACCCCTAATAAAAATGTATTGAAATGAGATGCCCTACAGAAAGAAAGTTTACACATTTGAAAATGTCCATGTAGTACTATGTATGGATGTTCATCAAGAGAATACACAATATCCACAGAGTATTTTCAGATTTAGAATTTTGTCTGTGTCCATGTATTTATTGTTCCTGCTCTTCTGGATCTGCCAGTCCACAATTTTGGGGATCTAGTGTTTTTGGTTTGGCAGGTCTTGACAAACGAGTCTCGTCCTCTCCTTCGCAATCTCTGATTCCAGATGACACCAAGATTACACCATATCAGGTTGTGGGATTCAAATTGGCATTCCTGAATCTTCTGTCCTGAAGAAAGACTATAATGGTAGCCCTCATTTTTCCCAGACTTGGGACTTGGCTACCCTTTCCATTCCTTGTGAAGTTTACATTTTTTGTCCTCTGTCTTTTTTGGCTGTCATAAAAACAATGGCATGACTTGCAGCAATGGTACATGCAACTGCAAGTCATTTGCATCTCGTGGCTCCTGCATTTCAAGCTGTATACCATATATTTAACTTGTGAAGGGAAAAATTATATTCCTGCCTACCCATGTTTTTGCAGGAAAAAAAACATAATAATCATGTTATGCCTACCTACCTACCCTAATTTTCACAATCCATGTGACCTGAACCAAAGGTATTTTTTGGTTTGGCCTAATGGGAGTTCTCCCATATATACTCTTGCTTTATATATCCCCCTCCCTCTTCTATCACACCCAAGGTGAGCTACAGTGTCATTGACACTTTCATCTTTAAAATCATACGAGAGCAATCAATATCTTCTGCTTACATGATTTGCATAAAATATTTTTGTTGTAACCGTATTATTATTCACTTCAATGTTGCTTTATTCGCTGACCTTGACATCAGGCAAGAACGGATTTTCACATGCTTTTCCAATTTTCCTTGTAACTGCCACCTCTGTGAAGTTATCTGAGAAAAAAGCAACATTATGGCCCCTAGTGTAACATTGTCAGGTTTCCCTATATTAATTATGTGGACCAGCAGCACAGTACATCAGAGTGTTGTCTTGAAAGATGTTTGTCTTTTAGGCAGTGCCTAAATCTGAATATTATAAAAACGTTAAATGGCGATCATTTAGGTGTAATGCCATCACTCGCACACATCTCAGACTTTCACATCTCAAACATTTATTTTCACATAAAAAATTACACATAATTATCAAGAGTATATAATGGGAGTTCTCCCATATATACTCTTTGTTTCTATAATGTACGTCGATGGTTGCTCAATTAAAACTGACTTCTCACTCACTCATTTGTGTCTTTTTTTGTGGTAAGCTACAGTGTCATTGACACTCATTCTGTTACTAGGCATGCTAACATCGAATTCATCGTTTTGTGAAACCGTTCGCATACTGCTGGATGAAATGGCGCTGTAGTCACATGATGTATGCGAAAGACTTCTGAAATTCGATTCATTAACGAGTTTTAAAATTCAAAATTCTAACCCTCGGTCTGTAAGAAAACGAAGTGGGCAGCCATGTGCTGGGATATAGGAATTAAGAATCAGATTAGCAATTGTCGCCGACGATTTATTAGTAGTGCAATACCATTCTGGGTACGAGGAGTAGAGATCTACAAATGTTACTATATACCTATACCCTTCCTCACATTGGCAATGGGCCAACAACATCTATGCTCACTGTCTCATTCACCGCTGTCGGCAAAGGGGCTGCATGCAGTGGAGCATTAACTTTACATAACTTCCTAGAATTACACGGCACACATTTTTTAACATACCTATGAATTTGCTGATACATGCGTGGCCATAAATATCGATCCGCTATTTTACGGTATGTCTTATCAAACTCAAGGTGCGCAGCATGCAGCGATGAGTGACATGCATACATAACAGCCTTTACTAACGACCGCGGAATAACGACTTGTGAAAGGGGGGGTTAGTAGTGGAGGTCAATTACAATGTATATCCTCATAATATGCCTCTATCAATTAAATTTAGCGCAATGACACATGCGGTTGGGCCAAGACATTAATAATACTGGCCAGTTCAACGTCTTGTCTTTGCAAGTTACGAAATTCCGCTCGATTTGTAACACCCGAGGGCGCGCAAGACGGTGGGTCGGTATTAATAGCATGCTCCGGGTCATTGACCTGATTTCTAGCTGGGACCGCCTCGATCGCTAAACATGCATCTCCCACACATGCACTCTCGTGGTTAGACTCCTGAGCTGGGTTTGTGGGCAGCCGACTGAGAGCGTCAGCCCGGACATTGTACTTGCCCTCTGTGTACTCTATATGCAGATCATACTCGGATAAAACTACTGCCCGTCTCTGCAAGTGGGCGTTAGTTAATGTTTTAGCTGTTAGTAGAAAACGGAGAGGTTTATGGTTAACGTAAATTATCATCCGGCGACTTAGTTAGAAAGTGTTGCAATCGTATTAGTGAATAAACAACTGCGTAAGCCTCTTTCTCAACAATGGCCCATTGTAGTTGCGCTCCAACTAACTGTTTACTAAGATATAAAATGACATGCTCCTCACCATCCTCTGCAATCTGCGTCAAAACAGAAGCTATTGTATGAGTTGAAGCATCACAATACAAAGAAAAGTCTCGGTCGGGTGAGGCTAAAGCTAGAATCGGAGCAGATTTAAGCATCTCAAACGCCTTCTGTTCTTCTGATGACCAAGTAAACGTTGATTTACCAGTAAGCAGCGTGAGAGGGCGAGCAATGGCAGCATAGCCACGTATAAACTTACGATAATAACCACTTTGCGCAAGGAAGCGTCTAACATTCGTAGGCGTCGTGGGAGGCTGTAAATCGAGTATGGCATGAGTCTTCCCCGGATCGGATGTAATTCCGGTGCTATCTATTACATGGCCTAGAAATTGGATAGATTTTCGAAGGAAACAACATTTTGTAAGTTTCAATTTCAAATTAGCAGATTGTAACCTCGTGAAGACCTGCAACAAATGTGTAATGTGTGAATCGAAATCGACGCTATGGACAACGATATCATCAATATATACAATGACAAATTTACCTACAAATCCCTGCAGCACGGAATGAATACGTCTCTGAAACGCAGAAGGCCCGTTGCATAATCCAAATGGCAGAGAACAATAAGACCATTGTCCCTCCATAGTAACAAAGCTAGCCTTATGTCTAACTTGCGGCGCAATGGGTAATTGATGATATTCCGACCGCAAATCTAAGGTAGAAAACACATGCGCTCCACACAGCTAGTGCAACACGTCGTCTATTTATGGGAGTGGGTGATTATCCTTAACCGTAATGGCGTTTAATCGACAAAAATCAACACACATCCTCTAATCTCCATTCTTCTTAGGCACTAACAAGACGCCTGCCGCCCACGGAGATTGAGACGCCTCTGTTATTCCTGCTGCTAACAGTTCGTCAATCTTTGATTGTACTATTTGTGATTGTGCTGCTGATAGATGATATGGTTTTGTACGAATCGGTCGACTATTTTCCGTATTTATATGAGACTGCATGAGGACAAACGCCTCTCTATTTCCTTCTCAGAAGTTGCAAACGCATCAGCATTTGATTCTAAGAAGTGTAGTATACACCGATGCTGCTTAGCAAAAAATCTACTCCTAATACACACTGTCTAGGTAACTCAGCCACTACATGAAAAACAACAAAATATTTCCGTCCTGCTATTACAAGCGAGAGTCTAATCGCTCCCAAAACGGATAAATAATGCCCACTAGCCGACAGTGGTGTAGGAAATTGTGTATTAACTACTGTCGTGAGCCGCGAAAGTGAGATTGCACGCCATTGTCTCGCATCTAGTAACGAGATATCCGCGCCAGTATCAATAAGCGCGTTAACACGCCTACCCTCTCTCTACATTACAACCCAGCGCACTATTAGCAGTTAGTGCGCGGGATGCTAATATATAGGGGAAATCTGTGGGTTTTGGAAGAGCATTCGTCCTATTTAGGCTCGTCCGCCTCTCAGGTTTCCCTGTTGCTGATTTCGACGGACTGCGCAATCACGAGCCATGTGGCCTATCTGCCCACACTGACACCCCAAACACACAACAGCACGAAGAAAGTAGCCTCCATCTACTACAAAGATGCTTTCTTCTGGAAACTGTCTCTGGTTTCACTTTCGACTTCAGCAGCTGGCCAAGCACACTCTTTGTCGTTTTCCTCATCAACCCTTTATGAAATAGGGATGTTGGCTGTGGTGCCAGTTCATAAGCCAAATAGTTCTCCATCTCTGAACTGCTCTTCATAACACAGGTTATTCTGTTGAACAGCAATGTGGGGTTGACGACTACAGATTGACCACGGATCTTCACTGTATTTTTACTTCCACTTATAGTTTTGACTCTGTCATTGCGTTTCAGCTTCACATCAGAGAATGTTTTACCATCTACTGCAGATGCAGCAGCATTACCAACTTCGTAGGCTTTGTCGCAGTTTACAGATGCATCAGCCACGAGACCTGTTGAAACAGCAATTACTGATGTCTCATTTGAGCATGTGAAAGGAGAATGTGCCTCTAACCATAGCAGAAAAGTAGCAAAGGCTTTGTGATCTTGAACTTGAGAGCTTGGTCGTAGGTCTTTATGCTGTTCAGATGATGTTGTATGGATGCTTGCAAACCTTTCAAAAGCTTCACAGATAGGAATGCAGTGTGGGAATGCATGGATCCACTTAGTGATTGTACTCTCAGTGATCCCACGCCCTCGTGTCATGCCTCCAGAGGTTTCCATCAGTCGCATGAGGTTTGGTTCAATAGTTTAGTCTGTGAAGTTTCCACTCCAAAACCGATCTTGTCTTCTTACAGTACAGTAGCCACTCTCTGTGAATTGCTTGTACTCAGTTTCAGTCATATTTGGTTCTAGTGACTCCATTTGTTGAAGATATAGTCTAGCAGACTTGGCATATGCCAAGTGCCCAGCAGCATGGAAGTATGGAATCATTCTCCTGATGACCTGCAACTGTAATGTCCAATCACCGGTACGTTCAGCAAAGAGGAACATCTTCATAATGGATACTTGTTCGAGGTAGCTGATCCATAATCTTCCTGTAGGACTTTTCAGTTTCTTCTCATCCATGAGGTTTGTTGTAGTGTCACAAAGTCCTGGAGGGCAGCATCACTGAGAAGATTATCAGTGGAACATTCGCCATCCAGAAGGCGTTCAGTTAAAGATCTCAGTTGCTGTCTCTGATCTTCAGTGTCCTATTCTGTGAGTAGTAGGGAAAACAATGCAGCTCTGACAGTCAGGAAATGAGCTCTGGCAGCCCTAGCATAAGCGTGTCCAGTCATCGTATGTATCACTGTTCCAGCTGCATAAACTGTTTTCCAGAGTGTTTCTAGTCCACTGCCTCCCATGATATATCCGATTGACCCGAGATAAGACATGAGACGATGGAAACCTCCTAATCTAACTATGACATTAGGTAGATCTGCAGATGCTGCAACAATTTCAGCTGCCTTGATATATAAAGGCTGGTCAAAGGTAACGAAGCAAGTCTTGATACCATGGAGCTCACATTGCTTTTTAGCGAAAGACAAGGCAGTATATATGGTACTTGGATTTGACGGATCCAGATTGATGAATGGAAGGATTTCAATCCTTGTTTTCTCGTGGTTATTACCTCTCACTGCAGTCTGCATAAATCCACTCCAAGAGGGACATGTGTCCTGGACTGAAAAGTTTCTCATCCACAAGAGGTCGAGAGACATTGCCAGTTGTTGACTTGGAAGACTAATGTCAATCTCCTGCAGAGAGTTCAGGGTGACATAGCTTAGGCCAATCTTGGTTGGTTTCTTGTAAGGCTTTATAGGAATTTTTCCAAAGTTGCCAACTACTGCAGCCTTAGGTAGGTTTGTAGGTCGTTCTAAGGTAATACCTTTTGGGTCGCCAGCTGGTGTTACACATGCTATACCACCCATTGCATGGAAGGTATTGTGACCAGAAATGGTGGCAGTATTAACATCTGCGTTATCAAACACAAACTGTGAGAAACCATCCAAATTGTATGATGGTGTGTCAGTTGACATAATTGATGAATGTAGCTGCAGTACTTCCTTGTAATCATCAGAGAAACCCATGCTACTAAGGCAGATGGGGTCGTTGTCGTATCAGGTACCACAGATATGTACTCGAGGTAGTTTTAGGTTGTTTAGTATTATGTTTATATTTTTATACTAGCGGGATACCCGGCGTTGCCCGGGGAAATCGGTGGCGTTCCTCAGTTGGTGACCGCTTGGTTGAAATGAAAATACCCCAAAAAATCGAACTATCTATTTATCCATGCATGCATCCATCCATCGCATTCCATCGCACCCCATCCCATCACATCCCATCGCATGCCATCTCATCGCATCCCAGGCTATGCCATCCCATTCCATCCCATCGCACCGCATCCCATCCCATCCCATCATCCCATGCCATCCCATGCCATGCCATCCCATCCCATCCCATCGCATGCCATCCCATCCCATCCCATTCCATCCCAACAGTAAAAACTAATAAGAAATCAAAAGATAAAAGTCATTAATATAAAAAAGTAAAAAATTATAAATAATAAAATGGAATTATATAGAAAATATAATATTTGATATGTAACCTACATAGGCTTCCGTGAAGTGTTCCCGTCAGTTTGCGCTATCATTATCATCTACCATAGTTTATTCTGGATTTTTACTAAACGTTTAAATCTGGTAAAAAAAATTAAAATTTTGAAATTAACGGTGAATACGGTAGAAGTACATACTAAACAGCATTTCCAGAGATTCAAACCCAGAATCAATGGTTTAGGAGTCCGATGCTTTATCCATTCGGCTAGTGGGCCGTTATGTTTATACACCATGGATTCACACGTACGTGATGTATAATGTTAATCTGTACGCCATCTATTTATGAATAGAATTTTTATAAATTTTTAACTTTTTAACTTTTGAAATTTGTTTAATTTTGTTTCAGCCAGAACCACCTCCCAGACGTGCTGATTCTGAAAATATATTTAGTTTTTCTCTAGGCTGCGGAGTTCTCTAGTTATGCGCGAACACACAAATTCGGCTGAACAACTTTATATATATAGATGAGGTATGTTTAGGGCTATAGTTAGAGTTAGGGTTAGTGTTAGGATTAGGGTACACTTCTGTAGTACAAGTCTGGTACACTTTGTGTATATATATACATACCTCGGGTACATATCTGTAGTACCTGATACGACCCCTTCAGCGCTACTAAGCATATCTATCAATTCTCGAGAACCATACCTCTGGTGATATAAACGGCAACTGATAACAGGATCGACGAAATAAACGATCTTGGCCTACAAGCAGAAATGATATGCATGACCTATGGAGGTGCATCGTCGTTCTACAGGTGCCTTCTTTTTTCCTTTTGACTTTATGACTCCATGTAAGAATATATTCAGACTGTCAGGGACAAGAGAACGTCCATCTTCTGTCATTTCCATAGGAAGGTATTCAGAACAGTTGTAGACCTGGGTTTGGATTTCATCCCTGATAATTGAGGCTGCCATATCAACTATTCTCTCTTTCTCTGTCAGAATGTCTGCTTTTTTTCACGCTGCCACATTTCACAAAGTACCTGGTGACCTCTGTCTTGGAAAGTAACAACATTCTCTAACCGACCCTTCAGATTTGTGATGATGATTTGTTCTCCATAGTGTTGTTTCAGTTTTTCCTCTAGATACTTTGTTTCATACTCATCATCTCCATCTAGAAAGGATTCCATCATTTCAGCAAGTTAAGTCAGAGAATATGGGCATTCTTCATTGTCATCCATATATGCACAGTTTCTGGAAGGCTTCTGCTCTCCTGACATCTGGAGACCTCCCTTTCTGAGTAGATTCATTTCTTTGGCGGACTGCTCTAAAACGGAGTGCACAATCATGGTGATACTTTGCCTCAGCTGATACCAGATCACTCTCAGTTTGGATACGAAGTAAGACTATTACCCCAGTCATCCTCGCTGTCTTTGGCACAGGTCACAGTGCTGTCAATGGTTGGAAGAGTTTCAACACAGCTAGAATCTCTTCGACGTGATTTTGGTTTTCTAGTCTCATTCTATATGTTATCAGCACAATACAGACAATCTGTTTTTATATCAAAACAACGAGATTTTGATCTGAGAATCACAGATCTGTCTTCATCACAGGATTCTGATGGGTTAGGCTGTTTTCGTTTCAGAGATTCGAGAGATAGTTTCCTGGAATAGTTTTTGAAACAGTCTCGATGAACATTGTAGGGCTTTTCAGCCTCTTCTAGATCTAAATGTAGGTTGTCTTGTCTAACTTTACTTGAGGAGACCAGTGAAGATTGACCTTTTTCACGAACATTTTGAGAAGTTTGTGTTAGCAAAATTTGGTTCTTTACAAATCATACATCTTGATGCCATCATAAGTCAGCTGCCTGGAAAAAATAATCTGTATAAACACAACTAAAAGAATGACTAGATTGATAACAAATAGAGTCTACAAAGGAGGTACACGACGACTGACAGACAACAATAATGTGTACACACCAGCTATGGTGGGTGTAACGGTTCAAGGATAGAGAACATGAGTCCCAATAAAACCAATGTCATTTAGATTAATGTGGGGGTAGGTTTATGGTTAGGTTTATGGTTAGGGTTAAGGTTAAGGTCAAGGTATTAGCCAAGCACATTGGTTTTATTGGGACCCATGTTCTCTATCCTTGGGCCGGTGTAACCTACATAAAAACTTGCATTGATCATGCTTTATGGTCCTGCCCAGTAATAGTAATGATAATAATAATAATACTTCTTACCCTGTTATGCACTATATATTAGCTGTGTTTACACTAGAAAATCTAAGCTGGCTCTGACCTGCATCAGACCCATAACAATCTGTTTACACTAAAAATGTTGTATCGTGCACATCATGACGTCACCACAATTTGAAGGCCTATGACAGTGGATGTATTGTTAAATCACCAACAGTTAGTACCACTGTATCTTTCTTAAAAACAGCTTCCTATTTAATAATGTACTGTAGGATTAGGCCTGTTATGTATGTATCAGGGGAATATTGCTTGACCTAATTTCACATATTTTGGTAGTGATTTTTGAGTTAAGCTCCAAGTGGATTTTCTTGGGCTTTTGATATGTTATAACAGATGATATTAAAGAACTGGTGTAAAAAAATCAGCTTTATAACCTTTTTTTCTTTTTTATACCTAATGCTCCTGGGCTAATATGTGGCCAACTTGATAAACGGCTCGTTTGCAATGTTGCATGAGTGATGCCTCTGTCGGGGGGATGTTTTCCAATGATCTTGATCCCAGTGCGAACAGATGCTTCCTGGCCTCGTTCACAGTGCCCAGTCCACACGCTCTGCATACAGCAATACTGTGAACCTCTGGATGGTTTGCAGGTCGTCTGATCCGACCTGTAGCACTGGTGTTTTGACCAGATGGAGAAGCGATACTGTCAGTCGATCAAACGTGTTCCACACGTCCCAGCACGTCTTCTTCCCGCGTCCAGAGAATGATGACACAGTGTCACACCCAGTGAAGCTGTGGAATAGTGGAAGAGCCGATGACTTTTGCTGCCCGAGATTAGATGAAATGGCATGGGCTCCGATGTACCGGAATGCCTTTCCTGTGCCAAAGGCGATCCACAGTTCTTCGATGTGTAAGGGGTTGACTACTGCCACTGCAAGTACTACAACATCAGTGTCCACTGTTCGAATGGGAACTTTTGTGTATCCTTGAGCTACGCAATCAGCCACGTAGATCATCATCCGAGTGTCTGCCTTTTCATGGGTGCATGGCTCGAGCTTGAACGTGTCCTTGTCGACTCGTGTGCATTTCACACCTCATCCGAATGTTGACACTAGTTCCTTTCCATCTGCAGGTGTTTCCTCTCCAATGTGAACAGCCAGAAAGTTGAATAGCTAGCTCTCCCTTGTTGGTATCGACTTTAAGGAATGACGACCAGTTGGTTGGAAGTGGTGTAGTCTTCGTAACCCGTCTACGTTCTCCAGATCCTCTGCTTTCCCTTGTGCCTTGCTTCAGACTGTTATCAAGGTAACGATCCCACACTACGTCAAGGCGCTTCACTTTCTTCAGATGCCGTCGGATGTAGGGCATGAACACACGCTCTGCGTAGTCATTGAAGTTGGTTCTGACATCTTTAGGTGGGAGTAAATGTACAATGGCAGCACCATCCAACACTTCAGCATCGACCACTGGATCACAATCGGGGACTACACGATCAGGTAAAATTTGTTGCCTGCAGGCAACCCACAAGGTCTGACTTTGTGCAGTGTCGCAGGCTTTTCATGTCTGAGAGTGATGGTGGGCAGGCCTGGTTTTTATGGGCAAAGAATTCAGTTAGATTGCCGCTGCGTGACTGACACGATATGTATAATCTCGAGAACAGAGCACCGTTTGCTTTTAGAGAGGCCACCTGATGCTGGTTCTTTGTCTGTGTCTTCTTTGGTGCTGTTCCAAATAGTGGGAGATTGTTCTTCGATATTGTGTCAGTCAGTGGTTTCTTACACATGACAAGTCTCTCCTGTACAAATGTTTCATATTGTTTTTGACCAAATGCTTCTACAGTTTGTATGGTGCGAATCACTGCAGGGTCCATCACAATCTTTGTGTCCAGGGTGATTAGCTATTTACCGTCATCAATGAATGGGTTGTTGCCCTGTAGTACTTCAGTCAGCATACATACATCTTTCCCGAATTCTGCTTGTACACCTCTCGACTGTTCTTGATGTTTCTCCGTCTGCTTATCACTGTGTTTACGAAATTCGTTTACCAGTCTGGTAATTTCGGGGCCAGCAATCATTCACCGAATAAGGGCAGCTGGATTTTCGGTCAGACTCACGGCCCCTCCATCTCCCTTGATGGCTTCATTCAGCTGTTCGTGATTTTGATCCAATGCCATTGATGAGAAGGCATGTCCTGTTTTTTTGCACTGCGAAATGACTGTGGAGACTTACGGCATACACTTGGATGTTTGGTCTTCAACTGTGTCATGTCTCGGATATGGACTGGTATCCATCTTGAGTAGTGTGTTCGGTCCATCGCAAAGAACCATGGGGCTGGCTTTCCCAGTCTCTACATACTGTTGTATGTACTATATACTATATACTACTGTATGTACTTGCAGCCATACAACATCTACTTGTACACATTAATGTATATTTAGCGATATCATGTTACTGACAATACTGATGTTACGATGTGAATCGAAATTAGCCTGCGTTGTCTTCATTTGTGTAGTATTTGACTTTAGTTTATATGTATACACAACATTAAGTTGCAATACGATGACGTATTGTTCATCTCCCTATGCTTAGTCACTCATAGAGTACACACAGACATTACAATAGATACAACGATATCATGATACCGACGATATTAGGTCACTTTAATATAGTATTAATATAGTTCTTGTGCAAGTGTGTGTTGCATTCGACTAGTCATATATATATATATATATATATACAAGCATACACATCAATCAGTTGCAAAAAGCTTTTGTAGTGTTGATAAACCATTTCCTGACAGGACAAACAACTTACATAGTTAGCCGCCAGAGGGAAAGCTGTCATGCAGTATCGGGGTCACCTCGTTCAATTGTCGCCATATTGATTATGCTTATATGCAAATTAGAAGTCATGATGAAAGCTGAAATATCTAGCTAATTATCTACTAATAAAATTAATTTTTATTATTTAACTACGAACATATTTGTTATCGTTTCCTTGATTATGATATGACCTGTGATGAATATAATGAAGTGCTCTATCGTTTATTAACAACCTAGCACGACACCGTCATCAGCATTAACGAGGAAGATAACATTTGTTGGTCAAATAGCATTACTTGCAATTACCTTACGGAATACAGCAGCAGCAATTGCATGACCTACTGCGCGGGAGTCATTTGCACCATCTCGGCCAGCAGGAAAAAACGTTGTGAACGTTTCCCATTGCGAGCGTAGCAGCTGCCTCCATTTCAATAACGTAGTTAGAGGCACTCCCGGTCTCAATCACATCAGAGGCTGCTCCACACTTTACAGACGATACATTACTGAATGCATACGTTGCATTGTTTAACCAATCCAATTGAAACGCGACGTAGCGTTCCGATGACCGCTTTGCATAGCAGCTTCCATACAGTTCGGTGAACAACGATAGTAAATGGCATACGAGTATGACAAACACGCCGTTAACATGCAAGGAATGTAGCAGCGCCATTTTTTTGTCCGCCTCCATGTGAAGTTCTTCACTCACAACCTTGTCCACTTCCGAAGCAAGCACAGTGATCTTCGTTGCATCTAATTTCTCGCAAATCTCCTTTACGTGTTCTATCTGCCCCTACCATTTAACGGAAAAATACAGCCGCCGGCTAGTCGCCACATCGCCACAGGCAGTCATCATCCAACAATTCACTTTCTCCACCGAAACCACCAACTGCAGAATGACCCCTTGACTCATATTCATACGGCTGAACTGCTCTCGTTTACACTTTCAAATCATCCCAATCTATATTATTTGGGGCCATTTGCACAGTCTACACTACAGATCATCAAGGATATACACAACAACACACAATAACACGGATATACACAACAACGTTGTTGTGTAAATCCTTGAGATCATACAGAAGGGAATGTCATATTTAACGTCACGCGACAACGCGCGCCCCTGGTGGCAGTAACCCTAACTATATTGTTGAGATCGGGTTCACTTCGGAATTAACATCAAGATTTAAATTTTTTTAGAGAATTAAAGGTACAAAATTTTCTGTCGATATGAAAATAGAATCATATGTTGTATCTCTACCCAGTTATGACGTCCCCCCCCCCATTTAATGCAGTAGTCGTTAAACCTTTGCCTGTGACCTTTACACTCACAATTGCAATACATGAAAGTCAAATGGAGTGTGATCGTATAGTGTATTGTTTAGTTAGTCTTGTATAATGAGGCTGTTTCTTGCGATGTGTTTCTTGTAGCCGCAGATTATCTCGCGCTAGCTAAAGAGCCACTTGAAGAAGTCACGAGCAGAATAAAACTATAAAGAGTCGAAGTTGATGTTGATGCACGAAGGTTTACTTGACATATAATACACCTTCTTGTAACTGACAATGCTGGAGGCACACTTTAAGGGGAACCATAGCTAGGGCGCGTCCCTGCTAGAGTACTGAGCAGCCATGACGAGTGACCTTGGCGCCTGTTACTATGCGAGAAATATACACGCGACTCGCGCAGGTAGTAAATGCGAGAAATATACACGCGACTCGTGCAGGTAGTAATTTAAATAATTAGTTAACAGCGGACTGTTACAAAAGAACCAGCTGCTGCATGGTTAATAATGACCACACGTTTTCACGTTTTTATAGTAACAGATGAATTAAAAAAAACAAAGAACAGTGTCTATAGTAAGGACAAGTGTGTATCAGGATGCGAATATTATGATCAATTACCGCTACCCCAGTACTGTAACGTCGTTCTTAATTCAATTGCTAACAAGTATTCAACATATGTTTTAAGTATTCGATCACAGTTTGCATAAAAATAACTTTTTAACAGGTGACAGTGCTGCAATTTTTCAAAGCGATTACAATTTGATGGTTGTAATTTTGTCATAACCCCCTCTTTTATATATTGCCCTAATCAATTCAGAACTCCGAATAATTTAGAAAAATTCCACGGTGTCAACGGGTGTGCATGGATGTGCGCGGGCGTCTCAGCGTGTGTGTGCTACAATAATAGTGTATCGAAATCTCAGCTGGTTTAATAGTAGAGGTTTCACTATTCTTTATGAAATATGCATACAATAATATTGTGTTCGCGCTCAGTGTCTATACATGCATCTGAAGAGTACACGTTCTTTTGAATCATTTTCTATAAAGTGAAAACTGCTTTTATAAATCATGATTATTGATTTACTACCAAAGACCAAAAACTATTCAGAAGATAAAAATCGTGAATTTATTATCCTTTCTCTGTTTTCGGTGTAAATATCAACAGAATTGATGCGATACTTTTTATGTTTGGCAAGCAAACAAAATTAAGACCAACTAATTTTCATCACATGGAAAAATGGCGGATATACAATGTATCTGTACTTCTCCGGTATTTCAAACGAACCGTTTTTTTTAAGTTTGACGCTAAAAATGGCCTTACAAACAATCCTCACGAATAATATGTTATAGGTATATAATCAGAGGCTCCTAAAAATAATGGCCAGAATTCACAAAGGTGGTTTAAATTTAGTCCATGGATTATGCAGATTTTGATCGCGTAAATGCGCGTGATTCATCGCGTGCACAAACAGAGGTCCAATAATAAACATGCGCAGGTGCAAGGTACGCTTATTTCACGCTTATTTTAGTCCATGGACTAAATTTAAACCATGTATTTGAATTAAACCACCGTTGTGAATTCGGGCCCATAACTCCTCATATTAAAAAAAACAAAAAAACAATCAGAGTCACAATGTATTGTACTTATTTCTTCCAATACACATCTGTGATCACGAATCTCGAGAACCTGGCCGTGGTTAAGATCAACCAGGCATTAATCCAGCTGGATCTAGATCCGAACCACTCAGTCTAAGAGAAATGCCACTTCCTTTGCCTGCGGTCCTGTATAATTTGCGGATGCTTACAACTTTCTCGTGACAGCCAACAATATGGAGTTCGTTTGCAAGATACTATGTAATGTGCAGTGATGAATCCACGGATGCTGTTAGCTCCCTGAATGTTGTGGAAACATGATTGAATCCGCCAATCATTCCCATATCAAGAGATAGGGTTTCCCTAATTATTCACAGCAGAATTTTAGGAGGTAGTCCTGGTGATACTGCTTCATCTTTACTTTGAACACTATATGATTGGAGGTGGGATTTTTCCGGTCTCCGAGACGATGGGTTTTTTGGTCGCATGGGCTGTGGACTTTCTGGCGGTACAGCGAGTGGACTTTCTGGCGGCACCAACAGTGGACTTTCTGCTGAAACCAGCAGAGGGCTTTCCGGAAATGGGGGTGGCGGACTGTCTTGACATTGTAAGTGCGGGCGATTACTTGCACAGCGGCTGTGGTTATCTACAGGTTCTCCGTATTCGGAAAGATCAGGTTGTCCTTAGTAAGATAGATCCGGCAAACTGTTACGTGTATCTTGTGCTGGTGAGCTTTCAAGTCGATAAATGTTGTTACTTTCACCAAAAACGGCTGCTATGTCCTGGGTTGTTTCTGGCCCTCCGCGAAATGTCAGAGTATGTTTCAGAGTAAGCGACTCTGGTTTGCCTTGGGTGGCTCTCTTCGTATGTTTCGTTGTTGTGTCCATGAATCCAGTCTATTGTAGAATAAGCTTGTACCATGTGAAATTGCGTTTTGTGCTTTTCACTTGGTTGATTGGTGCCTAACAAAAACTCATTGATTGCCCTCATCGAAGCAGAGCGAAAACCCAAATGTCCCTGCGATGGACAGCGCACTTCCGTTAGTGTTACATAGAAGTGATGAAATGATTAATGTATCGCTCGAGTCTCAACCTGTGCATAGATTGCACCTCTGTGATCAGCATAGCATGCTCTAGGTCCTGGTCAGGGTGTACGGTTGAGAAAACTTAGACGTGCATGATCAAATCACACTGAAAGGCTACGGATTTGGCAATTTTATGCAATTTGCGAAATTCTTGACAATATTATCTTGAAATCTTCCATAAATTACCCATGAGTGTAAGACTTGGCTTTGACTGTTTCATAGATCTATCCCATCTGTATAATGATACGGACGGCTCTATACAACATCCCCTTCCAATTCATACTTCACATCGGCAATCTTTGATACATCACTCATATCTTGAGCACATCTGAAGATTTTTAGCATCTTACTAGAATTTGTGGGAAATCTATCTTTAATCACTCCATTGAGCATCCTTTTACCTATGTGGCTAATCTGCAGGGAGTGGTGTGTTGCCTAACAGGTCAACTTCATATTAGTCAGGTCCTGGTCCCTTAGTGCAAAATATGGGCCGAATCGTTACAGGAGTGACAAAAGTCTCAAACTTGGCACAGTTGTAGCTTATGGCAGGTTTATAATTATTAGAGGTGGTGCCCAATGCAGATATTCCTTGGAGGTGAATTACAGATGATTAGATGTTTGAACCGCCCGACTCCGAACCCCCCTACCGCTCCCGCCTGTACTGCGTGTACTGGCGCAGCGTATGCGCGGGGGGGGGGGTTACCAGCTGTATACAATGCGCCAGTACACACAGAACAGGCGGGCGCTGTAGGGGGCAGGCCTCGAATTAATCGACGAGAGGGGCAAGGCAATTTTTGGGGGGCATGTAAGAAATTGCCTTGTATTTTCTCTAAAATGGATGGGCACCAAGGCAATTTTAAAAGGCATCAAGGCGACTCTCACTTTTTGAGGGGGGCCCCGGGGCTTTTTTGTAATATAGGGGAACTCATAACAAATTAATACATCAACATCGTCTTGCTTTTAATGTACAAAATAGTAGGCCCAGTTTAACATAATTTGCAATGCTATTTGCATAGATCTAGACTTTAAAATAATGTTTTGTCAGCAAATCAGCAAATCATTTTCTTTGGAAATAAAATCATAGGCTGCTAGCCTGCTACTATGTAAATACAACGCAGTGATAACATTGGTTATCCAATTTTAGCTTTATATGTATTCCTAACTCAATAATGAATGACTGTGTACACCGAATTATGTACAAATTGTACATAATTATGTACATAATTCGGTGTCCACAGTCATTCATTATTGAGTTAGGATACATATAAAGCTAAAATTGGATAACCAATGTTATCACCGTTACCAATGAAAAAGTAACCAGTAAAAACAAAAACGTTTAACCATAAAAAGTGAACAGAATTACTTACATTTTGTGACAAATTGGAAATATTTTTTTTGCTATTGCTATTTACGGTTTAACGTAATCACTTTAACAGTTACGACTGCAATTTTAGTTCTGAACTTCTGATGAAAAGTTGACATATTATTAACTATTTTAGTTGCTAATGTACAGTGATTGTATCATAAAACTTACATGTAAATTGATGTGTAGCAAATTCAAAATGAGAAAATTAACATAAAAGGATGAAATGTTCAGAGTCAGACATTATAGAGCATCATCAATTAAGTTCTTAAAGCCTAGAGGAGTCTATCAATGAGCCTAGAGGAGTCTATCAATGAGCCATCAGTCAGTAGGTCGACGTACAGCTTGAGATCGCCACTTGGCAATGGTGTTCTTGGGATCGAACTCTTCACATGATGGGCCATCTACACAAATTTTAAGAAGGGCTTCAATTGTCTCTGGGTCCAAGCTAAGTCGCCAATCACCAAGAAATCTCTTGGTAAATGAAAACTGCCTCTCTACTTGTTCAGTTGCTACAGTCCAAGCATAATGTGCACCAGGTGAAGGACGTTTTGGAACTGCTGTGCTTTTTTCTGGAGTTGTTAACATCTTCATCCAGAGTTCTCGAAGATTCATGTCCTTGTGATGTCTATATATGTCAAGTTTCAAAGTCAACCACTCCTCAATAAGGTCTAACTCACACCCCTGGCTTTGAAGGAGAGTTGGAAAGTGCCTGGTTAATAGGCGCAGTTGCTTGTTGCCATAATTCGCCAGACCTTCTTTGGTTAGTGGCAAATTTGCTGGATTAAAAATGTCAAAAGCCAGCAGAACTTCATCTTCTGTGAATGACTCAAACCTGCTTTCTATGCACTCTAGCAAGGACTCCACAGTTGAACGCATGCTTGTGCTGAAGCTTTGCATATTCTCTTCTGTTGCTGTGCACTTTTCCAGCACATTTCTGACATTACTTCCGGGTTCTTCAAGCAAGGATCGCAGTGATGTATTGCTGGTCTCTATCGTTTCTCTTACCTAAGTTACCAGTAGGATGTCTGATTGTAAGGCAAGTGACAAACTGCTGAGATCTTCAATAATATCTTGGTACGCAGCTAGATGGAGGACGTAGTTCTGGCTTTTTAGCATGTTCAGGTAGCCTTTCATTTTAGTTGCATCTATAGCACTCACATTCCTCCTCTCACCTGACCTCCACTCTTCAAATGCAGTACACAATGCTACATAGTGCCAAGTGTTTTGAGAGCATTTTCTCGGTGGGCTATCCATCTTGTACCAGAAGCCCGGACTGGTTTTAGTACGTCTTCTTCCATTGCATTAGCTAGTCTTTTAAACTCTGCCCACTTTTTCGGCGATCTTCTGAAGAGTGTACAAGCTAGACATCAAGTCGTCTATCTGAAAGGACATACAGAAAACAATATGAACTTTAAAAAGACGAGAGTCTCACATAGATTAGACAAGTTCAGAGTCTTCAGACAATAAAACAGTATATTATATAAGAGCTGGGTCAGATTATTGTAGTAATTAATTGAATTATAGTAATTTTAATAATTGATCTTTATGCGTGCCACTATAATGCAAGTAATGCAGTAAATGCACATGGTCTATAGATAAAGCAGTCTGTAAGGTAGGTAGAAACATCAAACATTACCGTATCTTTAAAGTATGTTCCTTTAAACGCATCTGCTAATGCAAGTTCCAGACGATGGGCCACACAGTAAACAGATATGAGCCACGGCATATCTTCTTTCATCCGAGTTAGCACACCGGTTCGAGATCCGAAGTTTACAGTGGCTACATCAGCTGCTGCTGCTGTGCACGATGTCTTTATGTCAAGGCCTTTTTCTTCACACTTCTGTACCAAAGATGCATGGACATCTTCTGCCTTTCCACGCGTGGGCTATGCAATGCTGAATGAATGAAATAATAATATATGTATAATATTGTCAATAACTCAATATATCATATGTATATATTTTCTACGTAAATCTTACTTCAATTAAAAATCATTAGGAAAGAAATCACTGTTTATTGCAGGCTTTCAAATTTGAAAAGTACAGGAGGACTACTAATGACTCCCCTAGGACACCATAGGGGGTATTTTCACGCTCCATAATCACACCCTTAAAAGGCATGATGGAGAGCTCCACTAAAATATCACCCTTACGAGGCATGATGGAGAGCTCCACTAAAAATCACACCCTTAAAAGGGATGATGGAGAGCTCCTTGAGGGCTCTCCATCATGCCTCTTGGGGTGTGATGATGGAATCAGGACCAATCCTCAGTCTAGAGTGAAATCAAAAACGAAAATTGGGATGTCATGTCAATCCACTGATTATCATTCATCTTCACCTTCATTCATACAATGGCTTCGTCATCAGGGTTCTGCCCACGGTAGGCGGCGGTGGGCGGGCGTGCCCGGCACTCGCGGTAGCCGCCCGGCACTATAAACGAGTCTTATCTCCGCCCGGATCTAATTTTTGATTAAAAAAAAAAGAAAGTGATATATGGGCTATTTATTGCTCAGAATGCAGGAAATTGAGTTTCAGACTATCCAAAATCAAAAATTTATTGGGGGACATGCCCCCGGACCCCCCTAGATTGGCTTCGTGCCTACGGCGCTTGCATCTTGCGACTTCGTCGCAACTGGATGCGCCCGGCACTAAAAAATCCTGGGCAGAACCCTGCATCATGATTACATTCTTTTCATCTAACAAACCAACACTAGCACACAGATTAATAAAAGAGTTGATCGGATGTAAAAAATAAACTTGTTTTATTTATTCTGACATGACATGAACAGTCTCTCTGAATTTGAAAAGAAAATACAATGTACATGTATTAACTGTAAACCAACCTAATACAACCCTAACCGAGTACCGAGTTACCTTAACAGAGTATTTGCGTGACGTCAGTGGTTATCTATACACCATGTATAGTGTTTGGGATACCATAGATAGTATATAAGATAGCCAAGTCGGTTTATAGTTAGTGTTAGGGTTAGGGTTTTTGCATCATTCCTTGATATACGGAATGTCTGATGCGGAAGTTGATATGCATAGTATAGAATATGACCATGCGCAACCACCATCAGCAACCATCATCAGCAACCATCATCAGCAGGCTGTATGCAATTAACTTCGGAGATAGCCGAGTTCGTGCGTGACGTACACTGACGTCACGCGGATACTCTGTTTTAATGGAAACATATGCCGATGGATATCTAATATATATATGGGTACTTTTATGAGGCGCGATGATGCACGCACCAGGGCACAATTTCGGGTGCGCAGCGGAGCGCAAACGCGATCGCGCCTCTTAAAAATTAGAGCCTGTTATTGTATCTGTTTCTATATATTGTTCAACTCTCTCATCTCTCTCTCTCTCTCTCTCTCTCTCTCTCTCTCTCTCTCTCTCTCTCTCTCTCACTTGTTCAGTTTCATCACGTACGCTCTATCAGTTTCATCACAATTCTGTCACAAACATCTATGTGCTAAAACAATGCTGGAAAATGAATAATACAATAAAAAGTTACTATAAAGCCAGGTTACCATTAAGCCCCTGTCTTAAATTCTTAATCAGTTCTTACCCAAGAGTTTTGATCCTTCCTGTGCTATTCTCCACTATCTTGATGCAGATAGCCTCTTTCTCTCCTAAAGTTTTGTCCGAAGTACCATCAAATAAAATGGAGCAGTAGAAGGGCGTCTTTTCAAACAAGAGGTGCAGATCGTCTGTGAGAGTTTCAGCAAATGCCATTATGAACTCTCTGCAGGCTTTGTCGTTTATGTATCTAGTGCCCACATCACTTCCATGTTTTACCTCTGTTTTCACAAGTATGGCAAACTTGGTGAATGGCACTTCATTCTTGGCAATTACATATGCCCAGTCAAAGAGTTTGCATAGTCTATTGAATAATGCATCATCCATCTTGTGCAAATGTAATGTTAGTTTTAACGTTACTGTGTTGAGCTATTGAAGTAGAATGTATGTGAAGCCAAAATACATAGATAAGAATAGAAGTCAGATCTTTACCATGACTAGATGTGCTTTCGTTTATTGTTTGAGTTACAATGCCGCGGTCGTGCCTGTTAGTCGCCCGGTTGCTGAGCGGAGTCCTCGATTCCGCCCGCGCTCCGGCTTTTATTCTTGCAGGCACTCCCGCGGCGCATGCGTGACGCATGCGTCGTACACGCTCGCGAACAGCTTAAGCCAATAGCAGTGGAACTGAGTGCTGACTCACTAACGCCTATGTTCTTGACTTGAACCATAGGAATACAATAAAATTACACGCCGGCGGGTTAGCAGGGCGATTGCAGACTCTCAACATTGTCTCGGCGTAGATCACATTTTCCAAAATGCCAGCCGACACAAAAGCGAAAACTCAATCTTAGATTCGGCTCCAGATAAACGACAAAAAAGACCTTCATAGTGGCGGCCTATGACCGAATGAACACGTAAAGGAATTTGCGAGAAATTAGATGCAACGAAGATCACCTGTGCTTGGCTTCGAAAGTGGACACAGTTGTGAGTGAAGAACTTCACATGGAGGCGGACAAAAAACAATGGCGGCTGCTACACTTGCTTGCATGTAACGGCGTGTTTGTCCTACTCGTACGCCATTTACTATCTTTATCACCGAACTGTAATGGAAGCTGCTATACAGTAGCAGTCATCGCGGAATGCTACGTCGCGTTTTTCCAATTGATATGGCTTAATACATTGCAACGTAGGACAATTCAGTAGTGTATCGTCTGTAAAGTGTGGAGCAGCCTCTGAATGGATTGAGACGCGGGAGTGACTCTAACTACGTTATGACAATGGAGGCAGCTGCCTACGCTCGCAATGGGAAACGTTCACAACGTTCTTCCTGCTGGGCGAGTGGTGGCAAAGACTTCCCGCGCTGGAGTAAGTCATGCAATTGCTGCTGCTGTATTCCGTAAGGTATTGCAAGTAAGCTAATTGACGCCAAACAAATGTTATCTTCTCGTTAATGCTGATGACAGTGTCGTGCTAGGTTGTTCAATAAACGATAGAGCACTCATTATATTTCATCAGCCGTCCATACTCATAATCAAGGAAATCGATAACAAATATGTTCGTAGTTAAATCCAATAAAAATTAGTTTATTTAGTAATAATTAGCTAGATATTTCAGCTTTCATCCATAAGACTTCTAAATTGGCATAAAGTCATAATCAATCATGGCGACAATTGAACGAGGTTGACCCGCATACTGCTGATCAGTTTTTCCCTCTGGCGGCTACTATGTAAAGTCGTTTGTCTGTCAGGGAACATCGTTTTATCACCCTACAAAAAGCTTATGCAACTGATTGATTGTGAATGCTTGGTATAGTATATATAGATATATATATATATATGACTAGTCGAATGCAACACACACTTGCACAAAGAACTATATAATACTATAATAAAATGACCTAGTTTATATATATCGTCGTATCATGATATCGTGTATCTTATTGTAAATGTCTGTGGGTACTCCTAGAGTGATAAGCATAGGGAGATGAACAAATACGTCATTCGTATTGCAACTTAATGTTGTGTATACATATAACTAAAGTCCAAATCACTACACAAAATAACGACAACGGCCATGATAATGCGACCTTCAACATGTAACACCTCAGTATCGTCAGTAACATATATCGTTTGGATATATCATTAATGTGTTACAATAGTATGTTGTATGGCTTTGCAATAGTACAGTACAGGTAGTAAATATAGTATATAGTACTATACAACAGTATGTAAGAGACTGGGAAAGCCAGCCCCATGGTTCTTTGCGATGACGCGAACACAGCTACTCAAGATAGATACTGCCAGTCAATCACCGAGACATAGACACAGTTGAAGACGCAAACATACCAAGTGTATGCCGTAAGTCTCCACAAGGTCATTTCGCAGTGCAAAAAACGGACATGCCTTCTATCAATGGCATTGGATCAAAAATCCACGAACAGCTGAATTGAACCATCACCGGAGATGGAAGGGCCGTGGGTCTGACCGAAAAATCCAGCTGGCCCTTATTTCGGTTGAATGAATGCTGGGCCCCGAAATTACCAGACTGGTAAACGGAATTGCGTAACAACGTGATAAGCCAGACGGAGAAGACATTCATAGACACAGTCGAGAGGTTACAAGCCAGAGTTCGGAAAAATGTATGTCATGCTGGACTGAAGTAGCTACAAGGGCATACAACCCATTCTATCTGATGATGTAAATAGGCTAAATCACAACCTGAACACAGAGGAAAATTGTGATAGGCCTCGCAGTGATTCACACCATACAAACTGTCACAAAGCCATTTGGTCAAAAACAATAATGACACATTTGTACAGGAGACCTTGTCATGTGTAAGAAACCACTGACTGGCACAGATATCGAAGAACACATCTCACTAATTCGGAGCAGCACCAAAGAAGACACAGACAACAGGTAAGCAGGCAGGCCTCAGGGGGCCTCTCTCAAGGCAAACTGTGCTCTGTTCCACGAAGATTATATCATATCATTGTCAGTCCACGCAGCGGCAAATCTAATCGAATTCTTTGCCCATCAAAGACCAGGCCTACCCAACCACACTCTAAGACATGGAAAGGCCTGCGACACTCACAAAGTCAGACTTGAGGGTTTGGCCCTCAGGCAACAAATTTTTACCTGATCGTGTAGTCCGCGATTGTGCATCCACGTGGTCAGATGCTGCAGGTTGGATGGTGCTGCCATTGTACACTTTACTCCCACCTAAAGATGTCAGGACCAACTTCAAACGACACGCAGAGCGTGTGGTTCATGCCCTACATGCCGACGCGCGTCTGAAGAAAGTGAAGCGGCCATTGACTGAGTGTGGGATCAAGTACCGTCATAACAGTCTGAAACAGGGCACCAAGGGGAAAGGCCAGAGATCTCGGAGAACGTAGACGGTTACGAAGACTACACCAGCTTCAAACCAGCTGGTCGTCATTCCTGTAAAGTCATACGAACAAGGGAGAGCTAGCTCATTCAAACTTATTGGCCTGTTCACATTGGAGAGGGAAACACCTACCAGATGGAAAGGAGACTAAGTGTCACATTCGATGAGGTTGAAATGCGCACACGAGTCGACAAGGACACGTTCAAGCCGAACCATGCACCCATAGGGGCAGACACCTCGCGATGATGTGCTACGTGCTGATTCGCGTACTCAAGGATACAACAAAGTCCGAACTTCGTAAGCAGTGGACACTCGATGTGTAGTACTTGCAGTGGCAGTAGTCAACCCCCTACACATCGAAGAACGTGGAATCGCACTTTTGCAGCAGAAACATTCCGGTACACATCGGACCCATAGACCATTTCATCAATCTCGGCGCAGCAAAAGTCATTCGGCTCTTCCACTATTGCACAGCTTCACTGGTGTGACACTGTTTCATCAATTCTCTGGACGCAGGAGAGAATAGCGTGCTGGGACGTGTGGACCAGCACGGTTTATCGACTGAACAGTAATCGCTTCTGTCCGTCTGGTCAACAACACCAGTGCTACAGGTCGGTATCGAGATCAACCTGCAAACCATCCAAAAGGTTCAGCAGTATGGCTGTTAGCAGAGCGTTTGACTGGCACTGGGAACGAGAGCCAGTAAAGCATTCTGTTCGCACTGGGAGTCAAAAGATTCATTGGAAAAACATCCCCGTACAGAGGCATCTCTTCCTGCAACATTGCATAACGGCCGTTTATCAAGTGGCAGCATACTTAGTCCAGGAGGCTTAAGGTATTAAAAAGAGAAAAAAATGTTATAGTGATTTGATTTTTACACCAAGTTCTTTAAAATCATCTGTTTATCACATGATCATAACAGCCAAGAAAATTCCACTGGAGCTAACTGTCAAAAACCACTACAAAAATAAAAAAAAAAATGTGAAATTTTAGGTCAAGCAATATTCCCCTGGTACATAACATGACAGGCCTAATCCTACAGTACATTATTGACATAGGAAGGCTGTTTTAAGAAAGATAATCAGTCGGTACCTCCACGTTTGTGATGTTAACAAATACATGCCAACTGTCATAGCCTACAATTGTGGTGAGCGTCATGATGTGCACGATAGCAACATGTTAGTGAAACAGATTGTTACGGGCTGATGCAGGTCAGAGCGGCCACGTAGATTCTAGTGTAAAACAAGCTAAATATATAGTGCCATAACAGGTTAAGAAGTATTATTAATCACTTATCATTACTATTACTGGGGCAGGTCCATAAAGCATGATCAATGCAAGTTTTATGTAGGTTACCCGGCCCAAGATAGAGAAATGGGTCCAACTAAAAAGCAATGTGCTTGGCTAATTACCTCATGACGCTTAACCCTAACCCTAATGCGTAACGCTAACCATAAACGTCTACCCCGCTCAGCACTTGATCTAAATACATTGTTTTTATTGGATCTCATGTTCTCTATTCCCTTGAACGTTACACCCACCTAGCTGGTGTACACATTATTGTTGTCCTGTCAGTCGTCGTGTACATCCTTTTAACTCTAATTCGTTATAATCTAGTGCATTCCTTTTAGTTGTGCTTTTATACAAATTAATTTTTCCAAGGCAGCGACTTATGATGCATCAAAGATTGTATGTTTGTAAAAAACAATCTTTTGCTAACAACAAAACTTCTCAAATGATTGGTGAAATAACGGTCAGATCTTACACTGCGTCTGCCTCAAGCTATAAGTTGACAAGAACAAACCTACATTAGCATCTAGAAGAGGCTGAAAATGTCCCTACAATGTCTCATCGAGACTGTTCAAAAACTATTCCAAAACTATCTCTCGAATCTCTGAAACGAAGAAACTACAGCCTAAAAACGCATCAAATCCTGTGAGAAGACAGATCTGTGATTCTCAGACTCAAAAATCTCGGTTTGTTTGATATAAAAACAGACTGTCGTATGTGCCTGATAACATATAGGATGAGACTAGGAACAACCAAAACACGTCGAAAAGTTTTAGGCTGTGTTTGAAACTCTTCCAGACCATCTGACAGCATTGTACCTGTGCCAAAGACAGCGAGATGACTGGGTAGATAGTCTTACTTCGTATACCAAACTAAGAGTGATCTGGTATCAGCTGAGGCAAAGTATCAACATGATGTGCACATCCGTTCTAGAGGGGGCAGTCCCGCCAAAGAAATGAATCTACTCCAGAAAAGGGAGGCCTCCAGAATGATCAGGAGAGCAGAAGTCCCCTTCAGAAACTGTGGGGCATATACTGGATGACAATGAATGAATGCCCATATCCTCTGACCTTAACTTTGCTGAAAGGATGGAATCCTTATCTATAGATGAGATGATGAGTAGAAGCAAGTAACAGAAGGAAAACTGAAACAACAACTAATGGAGAACAAATCATCATCACAAATCTGAAAGGGTCGTTAGAGAATGTTTACTTTCCACTAGCTCCAGACAGAGGTCACAGGTACTTTTGAAATGAGCAGCGTGCAAAAGAAAGGCAGACATTCTGACGAGAAAGAGGAATAGTTTTGAATATGGCAGCTCTCAAATTATCAGGGATCGAAATCCAAACGCAGGTACTACAACTGTTCTGAATACCTCTATGGAAATGACAGAAATGGACGATCCTCTGTCCCCTGGACAGTCTGAATATAGATCTTATCATGGAGTCCCATAAGATCAAAAGGAATAAAAGAAAGGCATCTGTAGACGACGTGCACCTCCATAAGGTCGATGCATAATGATAGTTCTCTGGCTTGTAGGCCAAGACAGTTCATTTCGTCGCATCCTTTATCAAGTTGCCGTTTATATCCCAGAGGTATGGTTCTCGAGAATGATAGATATGCGTTATCAGCGCTCAAGGTCGTAATCAGTACTACAGACTTATCGTACACAAGTAACAACATGTATGCATAACCAAAGTGTCCGACTCTACTACCAGAACATGAACCCTAAATCCGTGACACTAACCCTAACTCTAAACTAATAACCCTAAACAACCTGCAGCCTTATATACTTAAAGTTTCAGCCAAATTTGTGTGTCGCCGCAGCTAACTAGAGAACTCCGCATCCTAGAACGAAACTAAATAATTTTCAGAATTCAGCACGTCTGGGAGTGTTCTGGCTGAAAACAAATTCAAACCAGATATTCAACAGTTAAAAAAGTTAAAAAATTTATAAAAATTCTATTCAATGTCATAGATGGTGTATGCAGATTAACATTATACATCACGTAAGCGTGTGAACTCCATGGTGTAATAAACATAACGGCCCAGTGGCCGAATGGATAAAGCATGCAGACTCCTCAACGCATTGATTCTGGGGTTCGAATCTCTGAAATGCTGTTTAGTATTACTTCTTCTAGCGTATTGCACCGTTAATTTCAAATTGTTTTTTACCAGATTTACACGTTTAGAAAAAATCCAGAATAACTACTGGTAGATGATAATGATAGCGCAAACTGAACGAGAACACTTCAAAGGAAGCGCTATTAGGTTACATTATCAAATATTTATATTTCTATATAATTCGCCATTTTAATTGATTTATAATTCTTGACTTTTTTTATATGTAATGACTTTTTCTCATTTGATTTCTTATTATTTTTACTGTTGGGAATAGAAATGGGATGGGCATGGATGGCAGTGCGATGGGGATGGATGGATGGCATGCATGGGATGGCATGGGATATGATGGGATGGGATGGATGCGATGCGATGGGATGGAATGGGATGGCATTGCTGGATGCGATGGATGGCATGCGATGGGCTGGGATGGCAGGCATGGAATGCGATGGATGGATGCATGCAATGGATATAATAGATAGTTCGATTTTTGGAGTATTTCATTTGCCCACCAAAGCGGTCACCATGAGGAACGCACTGATTCCCGTCGGGTAAAAGCCGGGTATCCCGCTAGTATAAAAATATAAACATACATTACTAACGGGGACCTAAAACTTAACCTAGTACATATGCTGTAGGTAAACCTGAACGACAAACGCCCGCCATCTGGCTTAGTAAGGCATGGGTTCTCTGATGATTACAAGGGAAGTACTGCAGGCTACATTTCCATCAATTGTGTCCAACGACACACCATTATACATTTGGACTGGTCTCAGCAGTTTGTGTTTGATAAAAACCAGAGTTTAATCTGGCCACCATTTCTGGTCACAATAACCTATCCATACAATGGGTGGTATAAGCATGTGTAACACCAGCTGGCGACACAAAAAGGCTATTACTTTATGAACGACCTACAAACCTACTAAAGGCTGCAGTAGTTGGCAAACTTTGGAAAAAATTCCTATAAAGCCTTACAAGAAACCACCAATATTGGCCTAAGCTATGTCACCTCTGCAGGAGATTGGATATTAGTCTTGGCCAAGTCAAGCAACTGGGCATGTCTCTCGACTCTTGTGAATGAGAAACTTTTCAGACGCAGCGACACATGTCCCTCTTGGAGGGATCATAGCAGACTACAGTGAGGAAGTAATAACCACGAGAAAACAAGGATTGAAAGTCCTTCCATTCATCAATCTGGATCCGTCAAATCCAATACCATATAACGGCTGTCTTTTCGCTAAAAAGCAATGTGAGCTCCATGGTCCTCAAAGACTTGCTCGTTACCTTTGACCAGCCTTTATATATCAGAGGCAGCTGAAATTGTTGCACGCATCTGGCAGATCTACCTAATGTCAAGCTAGATTAGGAGGTTTCCCATGGTCTCATGTCTTACCTCGGGAAATCGGCATATATCATGGGAGCAAGTGGAACTACGAAGCACTCTGGAAAACAGTTTATGCAGCTGGAACAGTGATACATAACGATTGACTGACACAGCTTATGCTAGGCGCTGTCAGAGCTCATTTCCTGACTGTCAGAGCTGCATTGTTTTCGCCGTACTACTCACAGAACAGGACACTGAAGATCAGAAGACGCCAACTGAGATCTTTAACAGAACGCCATTCTGGATGGCGAAATGTCCAGCACTGATAATCTCTCAGTGATGCTGCCTCCAGGACTTTGTGACACTACAACAAACCTCAAGATGAAGAAGAAACTGAAAAGTCCTACAGAAGATATGGATCAAGCTACCTCGACACAAGTATCCATTAAATGAAGATGTTTCCTCTTGCTGAACGTACCGGTGAAATTGGACATTACAAGTTTGCAGGTCATCAGGAGAATGATTCGCATACCTTCGCATGCTGCTGGCAGCTGCATATGCCAAGTCTGCTAGACTAATATGCTTCACAAAATGAGTCACTAGAAGCCAAATATGAACTGAAACTGAGTAGGCAAGGCAATTTCACTAGAGAGTGCTACTGTACTGTAAGAAACGACAGAATCAGGTTTTGGAGTGGAAGACTTCACAGACTAAAAACATTGAACAAAACCTGCAATGCGACTGATGAAACCTCTACAGGCATGACACGAGGGCGTGGATCAACTGAGAGTACAATCACTAAGTGGATGCCATGCATTCCCCAACACTGCAATTCCTATCTGTGAAGGCATTTTGAAAGGTTTGGGCAAGCATGCCATAACAACATCATCTGAACGAGCAAATAAAGACGCTACGACCAAGCCTCAAGTTCAGATCACGAAGAGCTTTGCTACTTCCTGCTATGGTTAGAG
>NW_014577337.1:246291-248865 GCF_000485595.1 Priapulus caudatus | reverse complement strand
ACAACCTCGACCTCCGGGATTTCAACCCGGAGTACGTCGGCTCCTTCGTCGGGCGGATACACGCCGCACGAACCCCTGCACTACGAATTCGCAGATCAGCTGCAGGGTGCTCCTAGACACCACCTGTCAACGAGCTGCAGTGTCAGCGCGAGATGGCCGCCATGTGCTATGGGGACATGGTTGCCGCGGCCCACTATGGCTCAGTCGCCCGCCTCCACCTGACAGCCGGAGGAAGGCTGACAATAATTGTTTACCGTGTTGCTAGATTTTAGGGATGCGCTACACGGACATGTGTGGCGCTTCGCTCGAGTGTCGGCGTGTTGTTACTGAAGGTTAGTTGTAGCGTTACGGTTAGCTCCCTTCAGGACATATTTTATGACCCAGTAGATCTGTCGGTGGTGGTGTATGCTCGTGTCCGTATGTCAATCAGTGTAATTCAAAGTATTATTATGTATTATGTATTATAGCACCGATGGACTCGGTTAGAGCGCACCACGAAAGCCAGCCAGAGGCTGGCGTCGATGTACACAAAGGTGTACATCGGTTTAGTGCGAGAGAGGAATCGTAGAGCGCTAGAATATCTTAAGATATTAATATCTTAGCTGATTACTGGGCCGCCTGCGCTACGGGGGCCAATGCGCCCGCTGAAGATGGCATCCGCAAAGATGCCATCGGTAATTAGCAGTAGCCCGCATCGGCGTATAATAGTCAATTAGAATCAACTTAGACATAGATTGAACTACTAGAAACCGATTAGAGCCGCCGAGATTGCGCCCTGCCATTAGCGGAGCTCACTTAGAGTCCGCGTCGGGTCTACCCAATCTAACAAATTTTTACTTGGGTCAATTAGCAAACAGATTAGTCAGTCACTCTAGAAACAGTTAGATCAATAACAATCTATTAGTGGCTTAAGTAGTCCTCGTAGTCGGAAAACACTCAACGCGTACGCGACATCTGTGTAGCATCGTGCGAAGGGCGTGTATGACACGCACGCTGCGAATATGTACGGCGC
Organism: Priapulus caudatus; assembly: GCF_000485595.1. NCBI lineage: Eukaryota > Metazoa > Priapulida > Priapulimorpha > Priapulimorphida > Priapulidae > Priapulus > Priapulus caudatus. The sequence goes on along the minus strand of NW_014577337.1, from coordinate 247,853 downwards.
ATGCGCGAGGCGTGATGTGAACGCATTGAGCTTGTTTCGTCGCTCAATGACGTCACGGTGTCGTCATATTCATAGCACATCCAAAATCTATAACTACAATAACCCTCAACAGGCGAGCGAGTACAGCACGCAATTCAAGGCTGAAAGGTCGGTGGATCGAATCCCATACGTTTTTTTTATTATTTTCCTGTTTTCTGTATTTTTCTATCTTTATCCGTTTAACAATTTTTTTCCAATTAACGCAAATACTTGCATAATTTATTTACAACAATTTAAAAACAACAATGAATTTTTACAACGATTAAAAATTTAATTTTTTATATATATTTTTTTAAATAGGGTTTGGGTTAGGGTTAGGGTTAGTGCCAAACTGCATGCAGTGCCCCTTCGCTCACTTAGGATAGAATTGAGCCAGAGCGAGAGTGCCATCTGTCGTGGAGTTTGGGTTAGGGTTAGGGTCACAATGCAGTGAATGCACCATAAAACAGGAGTTTGAGGCACGTGATTTGTATCAACCAATGGCAGCGCTCACTAGAGCCCTATGTTCTTGATTAACCTAGGGAAAAAAATCACGCACCTCGCCAAAAAGAGCAAGCTGCCTATTGTTTTACATCTGCTGTAAATGATCGACTCTTAGCGGTATGTATGAGTGAAACCACATCTGACGTTCGAAGCTATAACTACATAATAAGAAGAGGTAGCGATACACAGTAAAGTGTGATGACAAGTTTGATGTTCAGCGCTAGTGCTGATGTAATTTTTATTGGATTTCACTTAATCAATCATAGATAAATACAGGAACAAAATGTTGAATTTCTTGTGTTTCGAGCCTGTCATACTCCTCTCTATTATCTGCTCCTGAGAATGTATAACAGTTTATAAGTAATTAAATACATAAATGATTTTGGTAATAAATATTAACGTCTAATCTTTACTTGTTTGATTTTAAATTTATAAATATGATAAAGCCTAACCAAATGTTTCCATATGAATAAAGTATATATAAACATATGTATCGTATTTTTGGGCATGTCAATTGTCATAAAATAAATATTGTACTTGACTTCAATTCACTAAGAGCTTTAATTCAATACCCATATTGCCATATATTGTGGAAATGTCAGTTAACCGATACACAGGCATTATGCAAATGAGGGTATATGACGTATGACGAATGACGTCACATATTATTATGTGTTAGTAATATATAATATAAATATCACATATGAATTCCACATAGTAATAGATTTTATTTAATACATATTTAGCCAAATATATGTGGCAATGTAAAGTAACTCTTTATAATACTATATAAATAGTAAATGGGCAGGGTTTATGACGTCATTACGTCATGTAGCTTGAAACAAAATATAAATATAGTATATATATCAGTGCTCGAAATAAGAAAAAAAATGTGGTTGTCCTGCGGACAACCCAGGCATCAAATCAGGTTGTCCGCAACAATTTCTGGTTGTCCCAAAAAAATATCCCCAAATCTCCTATTTTCAATCACATAATAACATAATAATATTATATGGTCAGAAAACACTCAAAAACAGTGG
>NW_014577337.1:242363-245794 GCF_000485595.1 Priapulus caudatus | reverse complement strand
CCACTGTTTTTGAGTGTTTTCTGACCATATAATATTATTATATTATTATGTGATTGAAAATAGGAGATTTGGGGATATTTTTTTGGGACAACCAGAAATTGTTGCGGACAACCTGATTTGATGCCTGGGTTGTCCGCAGGACAACCACATTTTTTTTCTTATTTCGAGCACTGTATATACTCTACTCGTTATTAGCCTTCATTTGATACCAATCTTGACGTATTTTGTGACAATTGACCCCAAAAATAACCCTCCAAATATTACTATGTATTTCGAAAATTATGGCGGCCATTTTGAAAAAAGGGTGCCACGCCCCTTTAGAGGTCAGATTTTTTTTGGGTCCACCAATAAATGATTTTTTTAACCACAAAGAGCATGTGTGCAAAATTTGGTGCTTTCTTCACAAAGTGAACACCCGACCTAAATTTTGGAGCTAGTACGAAGTACATTGAGCGAAAATGTGCACTCGTCGAGAAAACATTTACCGGCCAAAATATTGTGGTTATATTGAGATCAACATGCAATTTACCATTAAGATGCTCCTTGAGCCACAATATGTCACCGATCTTAAGGCCGTATTCCCGCAGCTCAGTGTCATCGAGCACTGCAATATGTTGGGGTCTGATCTAGAAAACACAGCAAGGTATCTCAAGTTCTTGAATTTTGCTACCTGCAATGTTCAGTTTATCTTAAATTGTCTACGTCACGAATCTCCTGAGAGTTATAGTTGTAACCTTACTTTTGTAAAAAATTGACATCAAAAGTTAGTACTAACGTTACTAAATATATCCACAAACTTGTAATGGTTTGTTTAATTGTACTATCGAGCATCGTATAGTGGTCGCGTCCGTATCATCACTGGTGCTAAACGTCTATCATAGATACACATAAAGTACGCAAGAGTGATATACGAATTCAGAGCACAACGACATCTTTAATACACAGAACCTATACGCCCATGAACGAGGCAGAAACGTGTACATATGTGTGCGCGACACATGAACATAACTTAGGATTGACACGGTGAATACGCTGCTCAACGAACGCAAAGACGGATGTTTACTAAGTTCTCGAGCTAGTGTCAGGATCTGTCAGGAGAGTCCTCCGCACAGTGGTGCAGAGCCATTTATATGCGCGTCAGTCTATTGTCTTAGTTCAGGTCACTAGAGCTTATCCGGCACTTTCATTGGCTGCCATGTCTTGGTACCATCCCGTGTCAGTGATCAGCGTTAAACAAAGTCTTCGTCTCCAGACATCTGTATTATATTCTAAGCGCGTCGCAACACTTAGAAATGGCAACACTTAATAATCACAAGAACACAAGAATAGACAGTGCCACGAAAGATAGATTTATTACAAGAAAGATCCTGTATCAATAGACTACTAGCACGATAGTACAAGAAAGGTGCCAAGACAAAACAGTGCAAAGTGCTTACTCTTACTACTGCTGTAAAGAAAGTCCACGTTAAGAAATATAAGACATGAATATTCGAGAAGAGATAGATACACTATACCACTGCGATGGCTCAATGGTTGAGTGCTCGCCTCGTATGTGGAAGGTCGGGGGTTCAACTCCCGGCCGGGTCATACCAAAGAAAAATGGTACACACGGCTTCTCTGCTTAGCATTCAGCAAAGAGAGATAGAGTGTGGCAAGTTAACTCGCAGTGCTACCAGTGGACGAACCCCCTACTGTATCATTTACTGTGAAAGCAGCTGCGGGGCCTCAGGGTTACTGAAACGGAGATAGGCACCGCCCTATGCGCCATGTAACCATGCGCTATGCATATGAAGGCGCGGGAAGGATTTAAGATAGATACACGATAAGACAGTGCAAGTAAATCAAGACAGAGTAGCAAAACCCTAAGCCAACGGCTCAAGAACAACTTACGTACTGAAGATGAACGATGATACACACGCAGGCACAGAACGAGATTAAGACTGAAGACTAAACGCTTCGCGTTGCTTTATATATAAAGCGCTTAATTTAGTCTACACGAATCCACCCCCAAACAAGGAAATCATGCTTTGTTAGCCAATCGGCCGCCCGAGAGATAGCCTAGTGTAGTCGCCCTAGGGGTGACCACACTGGATTTTTACACTTGCTGTGGTTAGCACGTGTAATTTATTTGTGTCGGGATCATTTTTCGCTGCTACCGCAAAGGTAGGACGGTGATGCAGTAGCAGGAAAACCCAGAGTGCAATGAACGCAAGTCTTTAGATAGTCTTTATACAACTGATAGTTTTATTCATCATATACGGATAACATGAATAACACAACACTCACTGCACGTATCTCGAATATAGCGTATAGATATATATATATATAATATATATTGCTCGTGCCACGTTTACGTTATCTCGTTAGGTGATTACACGTTTAACTTCTCTTAGCTATTCTACAGGTTAATATTGTAGCCGTCTTTGTCTCTCCCAGTCGTGCGCTGCGAGTTCGTGGGTTGGCAGTGTGTCTTCCTATCGTGTGTAGGCTATAGCTCTATTAGTATAAGGTATACCTTCTCGGGCGGTGTCCGGCTCGCAGGGGCTGTCCCTCCGATGGTGTGTGTGCGTTCTCTCTCCCGAAGTCGCTCGTTCGTTCGTTCGTTCATTCCCGTTTGTTTGTTTGTTCGTGGCCGTCCGAAGGCTGACTGATTTTACCATTGGATCTTGGCTGCTTATATAGGAGCCCGCAGTGACGTAGGATCCAGGCGGCGCTTCCCTGTCCCGCGCCTCGGTCCCCTGGCCGTTGCCACCCCCTCGCTTAACACGTGTACGAGTGATGCAACCCCCTTCGTCCTGTATACGCACGAGCGTCGCACCCCCTTGTCTGCCACGTGCTTGGCTTGCGCTACCCTCTCACCCGGCGCGTGTACGTGAGGGTGCAACTCCCTATTCCTCCAAATATTACTATGTATTTCGAAAATTATGGCGGCCATTTTAAAAAAGGGTATCACGCCCCTTTAGAGGTCAGATTTTTTTTGGGTCCACCCCTAAATAATTTTGTAATAGGTCAAAGAGCATGTGTGCAAAATTTGGGGCTTTCTTCACAAAGTGAACACCCGACCTAAATTCTGGAGCTAAGACGCTGTACTATAAGGCGAGATTTTTTTAGTTTGAGTTTACAGATCCACCGATCAGAATTTCCAAGAAAAACGGGAAAAAAATTTGTATTTTTTATTCCCGCCGACCTTTTCTCTAAGAAATATGAATAAAAAAATGTAAATGAAAATTTTTTTTTTTATAAACAAACAGTTTATAATAAAAGTAAAAATAATTACAAGTTGAGTTTTGTTTTCATTTAGTTTTCTTAAAATACTTTGATATCATGTATAACAGTATCACTGTATTTTGACTTGTTTGATCTGACAAAATGACAAATTTTTTTTACTCTACCGAGTCAACAACAACAACAAAAATTCTGTAAACCAACAA
>NW_014577337.1:229065-242353 GCF_000485595.1 Priapulus caudatus | reverse complement strand
TCACTTGATGAGCCCTTCTGGAGCGCATCAGCTCTGCCATCAGTGGTCACGTTTGCAGTGGACATAACGGATGTCCATCCACTTCCGTCCAACCAGTCGCCTAGAACTTTCAGCAGTGCCATTTCGATATGCAATCCGCCCATCATCATGACATACTTCTCTTCACCAAATGTGTTTGGCCAGGTCCACTGTACATTTTTTGCGATGGCATACAGTGGTTGGTCGACCGTCAAGACTGGTACTTGTCCAGGATTTACAAGTTCTGTGGCTTTTGCAACTGCTTCCACGCCATGCTTAATCATCGCCAGAGTATGTGCGCTTTCCCGAAACAGTGGCATCAAGCCGGAAATCGCAGGAGGCCGGGGACAGGACTCTTGCAGGTTAGCGAAGTGAGCTGACCATGAAATGTTGTCGTCGGTCTTCACCTCCGGATTTTGCAGCAGCTCCTCTACTTTCTTCGCCCATTCTACCTGCATCTCGTCTAATTCTGTTGTTGGGCTCTGGAGGGTGGCAGACCCTCCAGTCTTACTAGGAGAAGGATGTTTATCGGGAAATGATGCAGGTGGAACGATACTGTACGTCTCCATGAGTGGCTTAATGGTTGTTGGCCTTGGTGTGTCTCTCGAGATAACAGGTGTGTTACCGTGACGTTCCACGCCTTTGCAGTCATTTGTCACATGCTGTGTTAACGATATTGCGGTTCCATGGAACGCACTCTGCGACGATGTGGACGTAGGGTTGTGGTCGATGTTATCCAGATTTCCGGTTGTGAAAAGATTACTTCTGAGTACTTTTGGACACACAACACCGTCATCCTCAAATGTGTCCAGTACATCGTTTGCCATATCAGTGGACAGTTGCAAGACTCTGTCATAGGATACTGATAACCCTTTCTGGAAGAGAGTGTCAACCATATCGCGTTTCCTGGTTTTGTTGTATACCATAAGTCCCAGGTAGAGAGGTAGCCTTGTTTCCCGATCCAGGTTGTGTCGTACGGCAGTGCTTTCTTTCTTGCTACGCTTCATTGTGTTGAATATCACCAGCTGGGTGATGGACAGTACAGCTTCTTTGATGACTTTGTTGTTTTCTATTTGGTTTTCTATATTGGTTCCACCCCTAAATAATTTTGTAATAGGTCAAAGAGCATGTGTGCAAAATTTGGTGCATTCTTCCCAAAGTGAACACCCGACCTAAATTCTGGAGCTAAGACGCTGTACTATAAGGCGAGATTTTTATTTTGTTGGTTTACACTTACAGATCCGCCGACCCGAATTTTCAAGAAAAACGGGAAAAAAATTGAAAATTTGTATTTTTTATTCCTGCCGACCTTTTCTCTAAGATATATGAATAAAAAAATGTAAATGTAAAAAAACAAAAACATTTTTAAAAAACCAACAGTTTATAATAAAAGCAAAAATAATTACAAGTTGAGTTTTGTTTTCATTTAGTTTTCTTAAAATACTTTGATATCATGTATAACAGTATCACTGTATTTTGACTTGTTTGATCTGACAAAATGACAAATTTTTTTTACTCTACCGACTCAACAACAACAACAAAAATTCTGTAAACCAACAACAACAAAAAAGGTGGCCTAAATGAACTCTAACTTAAGGTATAGGAGGAAATACGGAATTGCGGCACAAATCTAAACGGCTCGACCTATGCTCTTAATATTCAGTGTATAGTGTGATGGGCAGGAAACCTATCACCAGTGCGAAATTGGAGGTCAAAGGGCAGTGGGGGAAAGGTCAGATATCAGACATTTTCTGAGGACATGGCCTAATGGACAGAGTGAAAAACTTTTTTGTTTCAGCGCTGACCTACCATTTTTATCACTTTATTGAAAGGATCATGAAATGAGCTTTTCACTGAAGAGTAATAGCGCGTTCACACGTACCGTAAAACCCAGTTTCGAACGCGTATCTTACGGACTCCGTACGATACGCGTACAGCGTTAAACAGCGTTCACACGTAGTTTTGGAATGTACTTACGTCGCGTTATAGCTGGGCGCAAGTAGTAAGCGCAGTGAGCTCATATTTCGTAATCTGCGCATACTGTTTTGTTTCCGGTTAATGGCGCGCGCTTTCCATGATCACCATACCACTCGATCGTGCGCTAGCACATGCGGTGTACGTTAACGGCATGCCAGGCTGGCACACATAAGTTTATTGTATTGTGTGAAGTTTTTTTTGTTGGCTACTGTCTATTTCTGGTAGCACAGTGGAAGCTCTAGTATGGATCAAGGGAGGCTTTATTTATTATCCTTATGCTTGCAATTGTTGCAGCTACAAGCCCAGTTGGTATTAATGACCATCACTTCACAAGACGAGGATAATTATGTAGTCAGTCGACTGTCATCATTGAGGTCACGATATCGGCGTAATTCCATCCGGCAGTACATTGACCACAGGCATAGTTGTAGAAGAGCGAGGAGAATTTATGCACTGGCTACTCGACTTCATACCTGTCTGCTGAGCATGGTTCGACAGATGTGTACAATCAATCGGACTGTATAGGTCTACTACCGACCCCCAGAAGTATGGGAAAACGCCAGACGCTCATGTCCCAATGCCGAATGGCGAAAACATTTTCGTATGAACCGAAAAACGTTCCAGTATATTGTTGACGAACTAACCCCTTTCATCATTCATGAAAACACGTGCATGCGGGATTCTATATCGCCGGAAAAACGAATTGCAATCGCTATATGGCGGCTTGCAACACGACGCATATCGCACGATAGCTCACATGTTTGGGGTCGGCGTTTCTACTGCATGTGTAATTACACATGAAGTATGCAGTGCTATACAAGAACATTTACTCCACCGGTTTATCCGCATACCTAGGGGAAACGCTTTAGAAGAGGTGGTGCAGGGTTTCGAGGAAATGTGGGGCTTTCCACAGTGTGTGGGTGCCGTAGATGGTACACATATCGAGATTGAGGCACCAACTGAAAACTCAGCAGACTACTTTAATAGAAAAACGTACCACTCAATAATAATGCAGGCTGTTGTCGACCACAAGCTATGGTAAGCCAATGCTAGCCCTCGTAATAACCCCTGTGCATTATCATTATCATATTTGTTATTATTGTTAGCTTTATTATCATCATTCATTAATTTATAGTGGTAGTAGTATAAATATGTTACCGTTGGTATATCTGACAGGACTTTTCATTTTATTAAACGTTTGATGCTTCATTTATTTAGAAATATTTTGACCACCCTTTGTAGTTAAAGGTATATATTAACCTATTTCGATAATACTTTTTTTTTCACATGTTCCTATTCATAGATGTTTACATTGGATGGCCTGGAAGTGTGCATGACGCTAGAGTGCTGTCAAATACTTCCGTTTATCGCCAAGGAGAAGCTGGAACCCTGTTCCCTCTGGTAAGATGAAATATTTGCAGTACATCCTTGTTTTCATGTTTTGTCAATGATATTTAATTTTCCTAAATATGCTGCTTAATTGGTGTATGATTTTCGTGGTGTAATTGCTATGCATACCGAATTAATCACACCAGTTATGTAATGAAATTAAGTCAGACATCAAATTTAAACATGCATGGATGTAAACGTCTTGCCAAGTTGCCTACAGGGTATGAGGGAAATGGTGTTTACATGTCTATTTTTCCTGGCATTACTGTACAATTTTCTTTGTTTTTCTTGTACAATGAGCTTTGCAGTTTTGCTCAAGTTACAGTATGAGGGGATAAAAGTACAATTCGTCTACCAGGTGGCAAGGTATACTTTATACAAATTTTTGTCTGACCGCGTTGCTTTTATTCGTTTTTTTCAGCAAACAAGAGAATTCAACGGTGTTCAAATACCACTGATGATTGTAGGAGATGCAGCGTATCCTCTTTTGACATGGCAGATGAAGGGCTACACGTACATAGGTCACTTGACACCTGCTCAACCTAACTTCAATGAAAGACTGAGCCGTGCTAGAATGGTTGTTGAAAGAGCCTTTGGACAATTAAAAATGCGCTGGAGGGGTATCTACAAACTCAATGAGAGTAAGGTAACCTAAAAAAATAATAATTTTGTTCGAATTTTTTTGATCGCAACCGATAATTTTAGTCTATATTTGATCTAGTCATTTATATTTCTCTCTATTTAGCTTTACATAAGACATCCTGCAGTGTCATCCCACATGCAGAGTCACCTCGTTAAATTTACAGTGAATCGTACACAATACAAAAAAATTTAGATTTTCAGTTGACATGTACACCTTGTTTTTTTCATGTGACAGGTGGAGAATATGCTACACTTGGTTTCGTTGTGTTGTGTGCTGCATAACATCTGTGAATTCCAGTGTGATGTTCACGACTTTAATGACAGGAATGAGGAGCACGCAAATGAAGCACGCAAAGCATGTGATGCACATCCTCAGCAACATGGCGAAAATAACAATGCCACAGCAAATCAGTACAGAAATGCTCTCACAGAATACTTTTATGAATGAATGCAGTAACTCTAGAAACAGCGTCGTCTTATTTTTCCAGTTTAATAGGAAAATGGTCAATAACTTGAAAACATTAACACCTTGAATACTAAGGGTAAACATACAAAAACCTTCATGTACTGTTTCTACAACCTAAAAAAACGTCAGAATATTGTGTTCAACCATTAAACAAGCACACCAATCTATGTTCCATAGTCTATTAATATATCTGTACCTGATCACCAAATACAACGCAAAGGCAACGCAAAGGCAAGATTTTTTATTTTTCCTGATACAGCACTGGATATTGCTTACAATACTGGCAAGAAAGTGTATGAAGTATAGACAGCTGTCTATAGTCATTGTATAGTAACTTTAACTCTTGAATCAAACTGTTTAGTGAATAATGTGGTAAGATACAAATATATAATTGTGCAGCTTTTGTAAAGTGTAAACATACTACGCTCACAAATAAGAAAATTGAAAGATTGTCGGCAAAACTGGGACTATCATGTTGTCGAATGCGTTTTTTAGTATATTATATCCTTGGTTATACCACCTTGAACATACTTTAAGGTAACAGCGTAAATCTACTTTCACACACACACAAACTACACTACATTAGTACAGTAACTTTGCAATTAGCTATGCAAACTATTCAAATAACTATGAAAAGACGAGACATTGCTACAATAAATATCAACTACGATTTCTTTCTTTTGTCTGTGAAAGTAATCCATGTAGAACATAGATGTCGTCTTCTGTGTACAACCTGGTGAACATAATAAAACTGTTCCCCATCCCTACATAGCAGTGAAGTTTTCATCAGAATCTGCTGAGGTATTGGTCTCTGGAGTTGGCGTTGAATTGAAGCGTGGGGATGCTAGGGGACTCTCAGAATCTCCAGAAAACTCCGAGTATAACGTAGCCTCTGAATGTGATGGCATAAGATGATCGGACGTAGCTTGCGGAGAAAAATACGTCATGAAAGAATGGGCACGATTCATGGATCTTGGCTGGGTGCGAAAATTCATTGCCTGTGCGGGTGGACCACTTGGCATGAATGACTGAGGCCTGGCAGTGTACTGTGTAGGAGAAGAACTAATATTTTGTACACACTGTGCCAGCGCAGTTCAGGCACTGGACCATTTCATTGGATCATTGTTTCATTGCATCATTTGGACCATTTGTAGTTTGAATTCCCTGTCATCTGTTACTTTCCGTTCTTCTCTCTCCTCAATCCACTTCATTTCATTCCCTCGCATTCTTTCCTCATTCTGGAAAATCTCTTGTAATAAAATTTGCTGCTCCTGTTTATCTTGATGGTGCACTACACGCTGTTCCTCCCTGAACTCTTCCCAAGCTGCATTAACACTGTTTGTCACTCGGTTTTGTTTTTTAGCAGGGTCCTTTCCTTTGGATGATCCAGGACGCTTTATCCCCTTTTTTGGTCTGGGATCTGTTACAAAAAAAGGGGGAATTATTATATGTCTATTGTTGGTTGGATCTGTTGGAGAGGGAATGCTATGTCCCTTGAAGCACCATGTTGAACCATACATGTAAAAAGTCACTTTGTGAAAAAAATGCCCATGAACAGAAAACAAACGGACTATTTCTGACTTCCAAATTATGAGTACTATGCTTGTGATTGCTAAAAAATAATGTATTGGTACAACGAGTGTGCTATTTCTTGTGCAGCTGTTCAAATAAGTGCTATGACCTGCTATGCAGGAAAATAATTAGTGCCATAAATAGAGCCAAAAGTTACTAGTTGGTAGTTACAAAAGTTACACGTTGGTAACAGAATGACAGGGCTTACACAAGAGAATGTCACACAATACACAGGTGTTGAACATAGGTGGGTTACCTTTTTTGGTCTGTATGAGGGGGGGTGCAACATGTACATCATCAGTATTACCTTTGAAATCTCTTTTTCACCTTGTTTGTCGTCTTGTTTGGAAACCGCACTGTGGTCTCGACCAAGTATTACTAAAAAATTAAATGTAAATTTCATAATAGTGTTTTCAAGTACACATTTGCTTCAGTATTGCTGGTGTTAGTATCACCTACATGTATGCAACTCTAAAAAAATAAATACAAAATTAAACATGTTTGTGTAAAAAAGTGACACAAATTCATTATATAACTGACCCAAATATTGCTGAACGACTTTATCGCCCGATTAAATTGCCTAGTGTGTCCGGCCCTTGACCAAAAATGTGCCACAATGGCAGACTGACAAATTGCACAAATAATAGGTGCGTTCACACTGGCGCGAATTAGCGGGCTGCAAAACCCGGTTTTTGCAGCTCACTCGAAAAACTGAGCTTTTTACAAGTGTGAACGCAATTAGCTCACTAAATCGCGCTCCAAATAGCGCGCTCCTAAGACCATTTCCGACTGGGCTAATTTGGAATCAGCTCGCTTATTTGCACCGCGGCGTGTGTGTGAACGCTATTTATACCCGGTACTTTCTATCCCATCATTCCAAGCGATCGTATCAACATCCGGCAGTGAGCGGTGCTAGTGCTCGTACTGACGACATGTTTATTTCATCTTTCATTTTCATCTTTCATTTTTACCGTGGTCTGAATTAATTAACCGTAAATCTGTTAACTGTGCGATTGTGACGTGATGCCGAAATCGAAAGCTGGTACAAAGGCAGTATCTGGATCTGGAGGGGCTCACTGGAAGCATGAAGAAGTGGTAACCCTTATAAATGTATGGGGAGAAGAAGAGATTTTCCGTGAAACGAAGGACACGAGGATGAAGAGGAAGCCGGTGTATATTGAAATAAGCAGACGCTTGGCAGCGATCGGAATTTTGAGAGACGTGTCCCAAATAAAATAAAAAATAAAAAACTTGAAATGGGAGTTTAAGCTAATCCTTAAACAGAACAACAAGTCGGGCAACGACAGAAAAACAATGAAGTTTTACAACGAACTGAACAGTTTCCTTGGACACCGACCGGCCAACAACCCTCCAAGTGGCTCAGTTTTAGAGACAGCGACGGTGTCTAGCCCTGACACTCCTAGTACTAGTACCAGCGACACCAGTGGTAAATTAAGCTCTCCCGTGTTATGAAATTAAACGTAGATCTAGTTCTTTCATTTCTGTTTTATTGCATTCCAGTCTTTAACTGAGTCATGATGACTCGACATCAACGAGCTTCTGTGAAACTGAAAGAATGACAGCTCAATGAAAATTTACGGCTGAATGCTACATGTGCATGCTTTGAATTTAAAACAAGTTGAAAATGAAACGCTTAACAGTTTGCATGATTTAAAACTGAAATTTAAATTTATGCAAGTGCTCATGAGATACTATTTTTTACATCACAAACTTTGCATTCTTTAGACCGGGATCTTCCAGAGACGCTGTCCAACTTTAAGACAGAACAATCTGATCCAGATAATGGCTTCTCTGATATTGGTAAATTAATTTTGATTAATTCAAGTTTAAAAATTAGTGTAGAGATGATATTTTGTGCTAATTTCGTCCCATATACTGAGTGAAGTTGAAGAACAGTTGATAGCTATGTAAAGGTCCGGACACACTAGGCGATTTCCATGCGAGTGAGTCGCGCGACTGAGTCGCCGACGATCGAGATACATGCGGCGATTTTCACCGGCGATTGAGTCAAGTTAACTTTTTTTTTCTTTTTTTTGCATTCAGATATGGAGAGTGAAGTCAAGATGAGGAGGAGGAGGAGGGAGGAGGTGAGGAGGAAGGGAGAGGAGGAGAGGAAGAGAGAAGTGATGGTGATGTATGTGGATAGTGATGGAGTAAAGGCGAGGGAAGGGGATGACAGGAGCGGTTAAGAAAAGGAGTCTGAGATGAAGAAGGGGTCATGGAGAAGAGTATGGGCAGGCAGGAGGAGGGAGGAGTTAATAGTGGTAGCTTGCCTGAATAGAGAGTGCTGAAGTTATAGCAAGGGCTATAGTGTAGTACAGTATGTAGGATGGTTATGTACAGGTAGGCATATCGTTGAGAGCCTAGTCATAGTACAGTAGTAGAGTACATTGTAGAATAGTAGTGTAGTAAGTAGATACATGTGGAGGTACAGTAATGTTATGTGAGCAAACGGTTTATGTATTCGTCACAATATTGGTATTGTGGTAAAATATTTTTCCTCTTATCATTCTGCTACTGGGCATGGCTGTAGGATGGAAGGAAAGACTGACATCAATTGTTACATATTATATTGTGAGGTGCTGTTCACACCGTGGGCCTAGGAGGATAGCTCAAGGTTATGTAGGACAAGCTTGCATCCTTGCTCCAGCTTCATTGCGGCGTGGGTTCGGCAATTACATTCATGCTACACACAACAACACCATCAACCACACATAAAGTCCATTGTGAGGTACTTTAGGAACGTCCTGGCTAGGATTATGGTTGGCGTGTTGGCCGCTCAGGCTGTTTGCACGATTTTCCTAGAGACTGGTTCAAATCATTGTAGCGAAACTCAGCAACGACATATTTGCAATATCCCAGTGGACAAAGAGCGTTTCAGGGTAATTTTACTGCGGATTCCGATTCACTTAATTGCTGTAGTGCGTTGCTGATCAATTGATTTTCTATAGTTGTGAGCGAAGTCTTTGTCCAAGCAAAAGTACTTTTTGCAACCACCCTCTAAGATGAATAGAAATAACCCAACTGCGCGGATTTCGTATAGTGAAGCCAGTGTCTGAGATCTATAACAAATCATATCCTAAAAACATTATTAATGTACAATCATAAATAATAATAATAATAATAATATAATAATATAAATAATAATTAATTCATAATAATATAATTCATAAATTCATAGCATATTAGGTAATATATCCATTCAAACTAATTTAATTATAGAACTGGGCTTATTATGTGTTTTTATTTTTCACCAGAAAATGCTTACATCCTCGACTTTTGAAGGAAAAGGGCTTCCCTCACAAGGCATGTTGGACCAATAGGATATCACAACATCCCTATATTATAATACGTGCTCATCAAGTAGATTACCATACAGACTATTTTATAACAAGGAAGAGTTATTTTTCCATCATTTTACCAAGTCAATGGACAGTAGACAGTTTTTAGGACAGTTTATTGAATGTGTAATTTGAATGGACAGGATAAAATGCATAAAAGCAAAAGTTTTTTTTGTTTTAAATTCACTAACAGCATTTTTTTATATAAAACTTATAAGGACTGAACCTTACTCAAATCCCCCCAACAGTTATTCAAAATAATGTACCGCTGTTTCTCAATATGATTCTTGGCATCCGGCATATCCTTTACTTCCCAATCTATGAAGCCCCTTCAGCCGGACCCCTGCGGCCTTCCCTGAACCACCTATTCTCTACTCAATATATATACTACATGTAAGACACTAAACTGTGAGAACCTAGCCTTCTCTTGGCAGGGCTTGAATAGAGTCGATGGAGGAATAGAATGAATACACTACATATGACAACTCGATCTGCTATAACAGGAATAGACATATAAAAAGATATAAAAAAAAATCCTCACAACAGCTGTCGAATCACAATGGAAATCACTTTCCACGCTGAGTGTAATTTCCGAGAACTACCCACACCCCCGCATTTCATACGAAATAAGAAAAATAACAAAACAATACTGCTTCAGCTGTGAGCATTGCAATAACCTCCGTGAACTTGCAAGGCCAGCAAGTCCCAGGTTATGACTGTCATCATGTATTAATCTCTCTCTTAACATCTCGTTAATTCGAAAAGGTTTCGTTATATCCTAAGGCCCAGAAGATTAATAGTACTTAATACACATAGAGAACCTATTTCATCATTCTTCATCCCACGGTACCACATCCCTATCGCGAATTTTCACCTTAGGTTAATGTTTTGGTGCTCCTGACCAAAACCTTTTTTATTCAGATCGTGTTCGGATAAGAGGGTCACTGTACATGTAAGCTAAATATCTTGCGCCCAGAGATAATAAAAATAATCAATAACTCATCAAAATAACATACAATCACACCCTCATGAACCCTAAAATGATGCTTTCCTTTGACGCCTGCTCCAGTGAATATCTTTCCCCTCTAACACTATTCATCGTCGTGTTTTTTGTCCCCGAGCCCGCCCCCCCCGCCCTCGCCCGCCCACCCGTCCACGTACCGCCCACATTGCATGGTGTCTGTGATGTACCGCCCATTGGTTTTCTGTCTGGTGCCGTGCATTTCAAGTGTCAGCCCGTGTAAGTGGCAATATGTTACTTTAATTGGCCTTCTATACCTAGCACATAATTACCAATTCGTGCTACACATATTAAAAGACTCACTCAAACTGGAGGGTCACCCCAAGTAAACAAAATTCTGGGATCTAATTTCACCTATATCAAACAATGAAACTGGTAATAGGACAGTCCATTTATAAATAAGACTAACAGGTACACCACCCCTAGTTTGTAGGCGTGTGGTGGGTTGGGGGGTGTACGGTGGAGATCGGCCGCGGTAACAGCGCCCCGCCCGCATATGCCATACACACACAACAAAGATTGGTCCTGGACAAACCAATCAGTTTTTTCATAAGTGGCACAAATGTCCCGTTTAGCGCATAGGAGTTAATTTATTCTGTTTTTCTAGAATAAACTTGATATATAAATATAGCACACGGGCCGGCCATGGCCCCGCTCGGGGCCTGGGGTTGGCGGTCATTTTCCGGCGCAAGTCACGTTATTGATACTCAACTTGGAATGTCGCACAAGCACACGAATTCTTTAATCATAAACCTAACCCATTCTTAAGAAGGGCACGAAAGCTGTGTTTGTATTTTGTTTGTTGGTTGGTTGGGGTGCTGGTGGGAGTGAATACTTTTGCAAAAAATGCAAGGGCGCACTTAAACATCAGCAGCCTCATACGTGCGGCCAGAAAACTGTTTTATTTACTTGCAATGTATATTAAGCGGACTAAGTTAGCAAGACTGAACACATCCATGAACAAAGAAACACAACTTCAGTCCTGTCAGTATTATCCTCAGGCATCGTATATAGTATTAAATCGTATATCGCATCGTATAGACATAGTATTAAACAAATCTAACTAACCAACTACATGTAGCAAAAAAAACAGATACTCCATTCACAGATCCTGATTGGTGGGTCTATCAGGTTCAGCATATCCTGGCTCGTATGGTCGCTGCATGCCTTGAAAAATCGTCAAATAACATGGCAAATTCTTCTCATCGTCTCGCTGCTGGCCTTTCCTCCCTTCTCCTCGCGCTCAGACCCTAGCAGCTTCCTCCCTCTTAACACATCTTCGCTTTGTCGACACTCGTATCTGGTGGAACGCTCACGTGGTCGGACATGTCCAACCTCCTACCCTCTCTCCAGCACCAATTTGCTCTCGATACCCAGTATCCATCTCCGAAAGATAAATACTGGTAATAATATCACATATCACTAGTAAAAAATGTGTTACTTAGTAAATAAACAATTGTGTTTTCTTTTGTATTTTCTCAGTAGCAGATCAATTACGGTTCGAAACCCGATCCCGTATATCCCTACCAATAGTATGTAATAAAGTTAAGACAACAAAGCTCCTGATATGAGCTCTCTCAGACAATACAAGCCGTCACAACGGAGTATGCAGTGATCGATGTGTGCTGACCACCGCTAACTTCGGTCCTGTAACCGATGACGATGATAAGTAACGTTGTCCGTCTGTACTATTATTACTCGGTACAGTGTGTTGGTTGTAACTGCTGGTGTTCTGTTTCAGTTAGTTGTTTGTTGTTGTTGTTGCTTGTTTCTGCTGCTGCTGCTGCTTTTGTTGTGTTGTTGTTGTTTGTTTGTTGTTGTTGTTTGCAGTCACTTGGATGAACGTGCAGCTTAGACACTGTATTAACAACAGGAAACCAAAATCAGACGTACGTAACAACAACGTACACGACAACCCAACAACTAAATACAACTAATGACATTGACAACTAACACACTACAACGACATACAACTAACGCGACAACAGTCAACTAAAAACAACAACAACTACAACAACAGACGAAGCTAGAGCAAACAACGAACCAACAACTGAACAACAAACGTAGCAGAGTCAACAACGGAACTCAACGAACAAGCAACTTACAACGAACAACAACCAAACAACTTAGCAACAACAGACAACGAAAAGCAACAACAGATACAACAAGCAACAACAGACAACAATCCGTCGTTCATCCCGCCCCGGGTGGCAGATGTCTAACCCGTGTGTGGTGTGTGGTGTGTGCGTGTGGTGTAGCGTGCGTTGTGTGTGTGGCGTGTGGCGTGTCGCGTGCGCTGTGCGGCGTCGCGCGTGCGCGTCGCCGCCGTGCGCGTGCCGCGTGCGCTCGTCTGCGTGGTGCGCTGCGTGGTGCGTGTGTAATGTGTGTGACTGCCAGCCGACGTGATGCCGGTGTTTCCTTGGCACCAGGATAACTGGGTGAGAGAGTTCGTCTGGCTGTGTCCGTTCAATACAGCTGCTGCTCTACTGACGGCTCCGCCAGGGAGGAGGCGCGGGGATTTAACGGTGAAACGCCATACTCTATCGGAATCTCGAGCGACTGGTGATTGTCTCGGTCACCACGTAGGTTGGCGAGCACTGCTAACAGAGGCGATAGATGTGAGGAGAGTGTGAGAGAAAAGGTTTGCGGTATGGAGGGGAGAAGGGGTGGAGGCGAAGAAAAGAATATACGAACGTCTTAGGAGATGTGGTAAAGGTATTGGTGAGAGGGGAGGGTGGTGAGAGAGAGAGGGAGGGTGTGGTGAGAGAGAGAGGGGAGGGTGTGCTGGAGCCGACAGAGGGAGGGTGTCGAGAAGAGGAAGGGAGGATGGGGTGTGAAGAG
>NW_014577337.1:224211-229040 GCF_000485595.1 Priapulus caudatus | reverse complement strand
GGCGGATCTATCAGGTTCAGCATTATCCTGGCTCGTATGGTCGCTGCATGCCTTGAAAAATCGTCATAAACATGGCAAATCTTCTCTCCTCCTGCTGCCTTTCCTCCCTTCTCTCGCGCTCAGCCCTAGCAGCTTCCTCCCTCTTAAGCGAATCATCTCTTTGTCGACACTCTCTGTCGAATTCCAACCGCTCTCTCTCCAGCACCATTTGCTCTCGATACAGATCCATCTAGTAAAATAATATTGTAAAATATAAATATAGTAAAAAATTGTGTTTTAGTAAATAAAAATTGTGTTTTTTTTGTATTTCTTCACTGCAGACAATGAATACCCTACTATACCCTACAATACATGTATGTAAAAAAGTAAGACAACAAAGATTTATATCTAAGTAAGTAACACACCTTTTCGACGCTTAATTTTGGATGCATGCATATTGCCAGTGACCCCTCGTCGTCCCCCCCCCCGAGTGTGAAATGGGGAGTGGCTATGATTTAGAAATCACATGTAGTTTGAATAGCACATTTCTTTATGTGTAAATTTATTGTGGTAATTAATATAGAGACAATACCTGCGTGTCGGTGCCTCTCTCCTCACTGCATTCTTCTTCAGCATCTGCTCTAACTGCAGTTTGTCCGGGATGGTTGCTTCTCATCATCTTCTCAATGAGGCGTTCTTACACTGCTTCCCTTGGCGACGCTGCCAATATTGAAAACACATGTTGACAGATGGCAGCGTGGAATGTAGGCAATGTATTAAAGCAAATCATAACCGTAATTATAAAGTTCCTAGAAAGGTATTACCATCGAACAATCCAGCGCATATGTCACATGATGTAGCTGCCCAACATCTGATTAATAAATTACTACTAAACTGCAACTTAATTCCCAACATTATAAGAATACATTGATTTACCTTTTTTCCTTTTGGGAGCAGGTGGTTGATTGTCTTCAGCCTCGCCCTGACGCGGGGGTGTTTCCACCATCTCTCTACTTGTGTTAATGCTGAGCTGCCTCCTCCAGGGGGAGGTACGTTTATGTTAACACAGGGTACATACATGCAGAGAAGATACAGGCCTGGTACACTTGTGCCTACATACCTGAAATTCGCCAGCCAGATACTGTCATCCCATGTCGCCAGCACGATGTGGTTCCACCAATGCACTGACTTTGGCAGTGACCAAACTAAACGAGGCACTGTCGATCGTGTTGTGTACATTGACAGTATAAGCGTCATTAAAATTGTTACTTCATTCTGTCGGCGGCGGAAATAATTCCAGTAACGTCGCCGGCGTTCACTTTCTTGTCGACGAAGTTGGCGTCGAATTCGCTGATACATCTTGGCAGCAAGACTTGGCCGTTTTGGCATGTTTCAAGAAAAGATGCAGTCTTGACTCTGTACTAACAATCACTTACTAACTATACTAACTAACTGTACTTGTAATAACAACTGTATTATAGCGTAAATACGATGTGTTTACGTAAATGCGTGCAGACGTAGAGTAGCATACGTTAACGTAAACAGAGCTAGACAACGACTGCACAATTCGCGCGCGCGCGCGACCGGAAGGGTTATATTCCGGCTTGATATCAGGCATGCGCAGTTCGATTTAATAGAATTATCCCGCTCGGCGATTAGCGAGCTATTTCCGCCTGTGTGAACAACGACACAATTAGCTCACTATTAGCTTCGCTATTAGCGGGCTGAGCAGCGCGGTTTTACTTGTGTGTGAACGCGCCTAATGATGCCATTGGAGTCGGAAACTTTTTACAACTTCATTCTCCATATTTCACATGATTATATAAGTGCTATTGTGTGAGACATTAATTTCGTTTTTATGAGCGATTGTTGAGCTACTTACTTCCAGTTAATCATGTCATGTGACAGGTTCTTCTATATCATGTCTAACTTCAAGGACATGAATATTTTGTGGCTTAGAACTGTTTTAACAGAAAGGGGGGGGGGGTGCCATGCTATTATAAAACAAAATGCATCATGCTTGATGGAGCATACCCATCACATATACATAGGATTAGATTTGCTCGCTGTACTAGCTAGCTGAAGGGTGGACGTACAGTGGTCAATATAATGGGGAGAAATTGTGAGTGCGACACTTGCGGTCGGATGCGTACAGGTATTGAACATGTGTGTGCAGGAGAGGAGTGATAAGTGACAATTTTTTTAAAGCAGAATGCAATATGTGTATCATTTTACAACAGCAACAAAGTATTACCTTCTGCATTCCCTTCTTGCACATCTTGATCTGGGACCACATTGCAGTGACCATCTTTATACATGCTGGGCTGGTCTGTATGTATAAACATTAATACTGATTATTATAAATTAGTTTACACACAAACAAAATACAAATTGTAACAAACAAGGTGATGGTAAAATTATCTAAAATAGTATTTCAATTCAAACATGCATGCATGATGGTCTGCATGTATTCATGATCAGACATTATTTGTCCATCAATATGTCACAGTCATACATTTCCAAATGACATATGGGGCACCTCACCATGAAATCAGTCCAGTGTTGCAAAGACTCATCAGTAGTGATATTGACCTATAGTGTGTAAGATCTAAAAATCTACCTACCTATCAATTTTGAGATACTTGCTAAAAATTTTCGTGGTGAGGTGCCCCATATTCTGAGTAATACACTAGCAGTAGCTAAAAACAATACACTAGTAATGCTCATCTTTATTACTCATGCAGCCAATAAAATAATTGCGAAACCAGATGCTTTTGTAGGTGCAACCCAATTATTCATGACTAGTGTTTGATCTACAAAAGCATCAAGAGTAAGACCGTACCTTTGAACGTATCTTTATAGTCTGGTCCTGAATTTACACTACAGTCGTGACTTGTGCTGGGCTGATCTGCACCTACATATGGGCAATAGAGTATGTGTTTGACGTTTTAATGCATATTAGTATTACAGATAATTCCTAACATTAAGATCATTTGCAGATTAGCAAGGTGATGTATTATGATTTTTAAGAGCAAAGACTGCCAATACAATGTGTGTAGCCTGGACATTAGCTACAGTACAGGCATGTTTCGATAGAAGATTATGATAATTACCGCCTGTATGCTGGATATAACAATTTAATACCGACTGGATGGAAAGATTCATATTAAAATAATTGCATCTTCACTCAGTCTTCTTTGTTTAAGGAAAAATAGTGTTGACAGGGCATGTTATACAAATAACAAAATAAAGTTGAAATTAAGGACAACATAGTTGAATGAATAATTTAAAAAAATATGTATTAAATTATTTGTGACAAATTGCATCTCATGATTTTCATTGATTTAGGACGCAGATGTGATAGAATCCTTTTAATGAAACCGGTCCCAGTATGACTATGAAATGACAGCAATCATACGTTTGAAGCCTTCACTACAGTTTATATCCATGACCGTGGTTTACTTTCCTGGACTGGAGGTTAAATTACCTACGTACACAGCTGCAGCACCTGCAATTGCGATTAGTTTCGATCATTAATCAAGACAAGCTCGATTTCTGCTTTAGACTAACAAAAAATATCCACGCTGTACACAAACAGTGTAATATAGTTTATAGCATTAACAAATTGCATGTAGTCAACAACAATTGCTTCTGTGTCTTAACACCACAGATTAACAGAAAATCTCTCACAAATGTTAACACAACTTTCTGGATCATGCAAATGACCATTACACAAATGTCAATTATCTTTAGCACGATTATTCGTTTCTCACGATAGTTTACATTATTACACTAGCAACGCGATCTTTACTGCTTGTATCGTACTGGAAGATTGATCATCCTCCCACATCTCGTTGTTCTGGTAATGCCTCCGGGATCTGGCACAGGTTTGGGACTGCCTTCTGTGATTGTCTCCGGGTTGACACACCTAGCTTCCGTCGAGCTAGTTGTACCTGTTGGTGCACTCACGGTTGTTGAAGTGGAAAACATGTCAGCATTTGGTGTTGCTGAAAATCAACTAGGGATGAACGAAAAAGTAAAGGACATACATATATCCTTTACATTTTCATTCATCTCTAGTATATATATAGTAAATATAGAGACACTTGAAGCCCTGAGCCTTTTACATATCAACCTATCCTACTCAGGTATGTGCTCTTCATATTAAATATATAATCTTAACAGAATACAGTTCAGAGACGGAGAAGGCATGCGTAAACATAGAGTATAGCCAAACTATGATCGTTTTTTATAAGGCATACTACTCTACTACCGCTCCTGATCGTAACGGCCGCTAGAGGGCCTACTCACCAGTTAGTGTAGCCGTGCTGAACATAACGACTGTATTATACAGCTAGGTTAGATTAACCTTAACCTGTATTATACAGCTGGGTTAGATTAACCTTAACCTGTATTATACAGCTAGGTTAGATTAACCTTAACCTGTATTATACAGCTAGGTTAGATTAACCTTAACCTGTATAATAGAGCTAGGTTAGATTAACCTTAACCTGTATTATACAGCTAGGTTAGATTAACCTTAACCTGTATTATACAGCTAGGTTAGATTAACCTTAACCTGTATTATACAGCTAGGTTAGATTAACCTTAACCTGTATAATACAGCTAGGTTAGATTAACCTTAACCTGTATAATACAGTCGTTATGTTCCGCACGGCTACACTAACGCCTGTAAGCGAGCGCCGCGCCAGCAGTTCGCGAGCCTTGTTATCGATCGACCGGAAACGGTGTTTGACTTATGGCGGGGAATCGGATTAGCGGCGAGCTATCGAGCGTACAGAAGTAAGTACGGCAAAACTTCACCCCAGGCGAATACCTGATGAATGGAA
>NW_014577337.1:170012-224201 GCF_000485595.1 Priapulus caudatus | reverse complement strand
AAATTCTCTCGACGTGAACTGTGATCCACTGTCGGAGATCAGCATGTCTGGAATACCAGAAAAACCTGGAGAAATGCGATTTGAGTTTCTGCACTACTGTTTTAGTCGATGTGTCCGTAACTGTGTTCAGTTCGAACCATCCAGAGTACGAGTCTACTGTGACAAGGTACATCATGCCATGCCACTCAAATAGATCCGTTCCGACTATTGCCCATGGTCTGCTTGGCACTGGATATGGTAGTAGTGGTTCTCTCGATTGGTGCGATTTTGTGCTATGGCATATGTTGCACTGGCCTATTATGTCATCTATGTCTCGACACATGCTTGGCCAGTACATGATGTCTCTTGCACGACGCTTGGTGGCTTCTGCCCCCAAATGACCACTGTGTACTAAGTTAGCGTATTCACGCTGCAGTGCTTTTGGTACCACTATTTTCTGACCTTTCAGTATCACACCCTCGTCTTCAATCAGTTCATCACGAAATGGATAGAATGGTCTGAGCTCAGATTCACTTTTCGACCAACCCATGACGATGGCTCTGTGAACTTTTTTGAGTGTGACATCGTTGGAAGTAGCTTCCTTTAGCTCCTCCAGCTTCTTACTACTGATCGGCAACACTGACAGTATTTCATAGTCCTGTGTGCTCTCTAGATCTGTGTCACTGTCCTTGATTGGCAAGTATGCCCTCGACAATGTATCTGCTAGGTAGAGATCACTACCTTTCTTGTACACCAGGTTAAAACTGTAGCTTTGCAGCCTCAACAGCAAGCGTTGCAATCTTGCTGGAGCTGCAGATAGTGGTTTCTTCACTATTGATACTAATGGCTGATGGTCTGTTTCAATCGTCACCTTCTTGCCAAACACGTAATCACGAAATCTTGTGCACGCGAAGACCACCGCGAGTAGTTCTTTTTCTATTTGCGCGTATCTTGTTTCAGCCTGTGTTAGGGCACGCGACTGGTTTTCCATCTTGTAGGCATGCTGCTCCAAGACCACTCTGTGATGCGTCACATGTGAGTGTTACGCCTCTCTTGACGTCAAAATACGCCAAATTTGTCACTTGTGCAATACTCTGCTTTATCTCGTTAAACGCCCGCTGCTGGGATATATCCCATTTCCATTCATTGTCTTTTCTCAGCAGTTCATTCAGCGGCGCGGCCTTTTCACTGCGGCACCACGAGTTGTACGCTCGGTTCAGTGGTTGCCGTCCGCTCCGTGATGTGCTGTAATAAATCGTCAAAAATAATATAATTTGAAAGCAGCTGTAAATCCTTAAGTGTAGAAATAGGGGACGTTAGTGATACGCGCATCTTGTACAATAAAGAATCATTGCACCGTTGTTGTATATTGGCTAAAAATGGCAGCACCGTGCTCTGCTGGTTTGTGGCGTATTGAATGACATTGGTAGACAAAGCCGCTTTGTCCTGCTGCGTCGTTAGGCTCATAACGAGTGTAGGTGCATCAGCGCAGCATTTTGCAGCTGTAGATGGCGCTGCATGCAGCGGGCTTGTTTCGTGTTGTCTCTCTGGATAGCTACCAGTGCTGCTTTTCGTGGCGATAGATGGCGCTGATGCGGCGGGCTTATTTCGTCTGGCCGTTGTCCTGCGTGCTGGTGCGCATCAGCTGAGAACGAGTTATCGTCTTGACGCGCTGGGCGATTTTCGTGTGTCGCCACAGCTCTCACACACTGGACGTTTATAATAACACGGTTCCTCATGTTTACTCTCGTCGGTGCCAGTGGCTTGCGTGTCTGCAACGTGGTCAGTTAGCTGTGCACGGGTTATTTGAGACAAAAGGTTGGCATTAGCATTAGATTTTCCCGCCGAGTACATAATAGCCCACCTTAATAACTGCGGGTTTCGAAGCTTCGTTGACGTTAGTAGATATTGGAGAGGTTTATGATCAGTTTCAATTTGAAATTGAGCTCCAGCTAGAAAATAACGAAGCTTCTGCAACGCGTATATTATAGCGAACACCTCACCATCAACTATTAGCCACCGGCACTGCGCGTGCGTTAGTTTGGCGCTTAAATATTGGATAACAACCTCTACCCTGTACATCCTTCTGTGACAACACCGCTCCCACGGCGTGACTGCTAGCATCTGTGTGTAAAAAATACTGTTGATTAATTTGAGGGTAAGCGAGTATTGGCGCGTGTAATAATGCATGTTTCAACACATCAAAGGCACACTGCGTTTTGTCATTCCACAAGAAACGCCCGTGTTTCTTTGTTAGGTTAACTAGGGGCACGGCGACTTTTGCAAAATCTTTGACATGCGCACGGTAATAATTAGCCATGCCGAGAAACCCACATACCTGTTTTACTGTTTTAGGCACTTTCAACTGCTGATTAGCGGCTAGCTTATTAGGGTCTGGTGACACGCCCTGCGCTGAAATCGTGTGGCCCAAGTACCTAACAGATTGTTTCAGGAACACAACGGATTTAGCGTCAACCCTGTGTGGCGTAGGCGGTCAAATACAGTTTGTATGTCTCGTACATGCTGAGAAAAAGATCGCGAGTATATGATGATGCCATCGATATAAGGAATTGCACAAGTGTCCTGTAATCCAATTAGTACTTTATTTAAGTTGTTGAAAGACGCTAGGCGAATTTTTTAATCCGAACGGTAAATAATTCCAGACATGTTTTTATGCGTAGTTATACAGGTCTTATGTTGATTCTGTGACGCAGTGGCGCTGGTGCCGGGTTCTGCCTCTTCCAGATTGCTGCATGTGCTGAAAATTTAAACATTTATTATATATTTAGCATCGTATTAAAACATTAAGTACTTATTCGGTACACCAACAATGACGGTATATCCTGCTTATAACTAGCTTACATGTACAACACGAGTTTGTACTTGTTAGACTAGTTTCCAAAATTGTTTTCTGAATTGCAAATACAAAATACTGCATTTATTTAGAATATTGCAATAGAATATATTTGTCAAATTTCTTGAGTGCAACTTGAATACGCACTATAATAACTGTTCTAGTTCTCATCTGGTATTCGGTTGAACCCGGTCCAGAAATTGCAGGAGGTAGTCATACTTCCCAGGCTTTGCTGGAGGGCCTGCGTCACCACTCTTTCGCTTAGTGTAGCGCTTCCTCCTTCTATATATACTAGCAGATATACTCGTAGAACCAGCAAATGTTGTCTTTAAATATAAACTTCATGTAAGTGACACAGATTAAGATAAATATTATTATTAATTAACACAAGTTAAATATTTCATGTAACTGAAAAGAAAAGAAAGGAAGGAAAAGAAAGAAAAAACATTTTGGAAGGAAAAGAAAGAGCGCAATTCTATAAGTGAGCAGGGGAAAAAAGTAATGAAAAATATCACAACAAAAAATGTATGACTGAGAGTTGTATCATGTTCCTCATGTGTTATACAAACAAAAATAGAACAAAACACCAAATTGCATAGGTATGGATGAAGTTAGTCCATTGTATACACTTTCCAATTACACAGAAGTGAAATCCTTATCATCTTTGCAGAGGGATGGAAGGTTATTTGAGAAGAGTGAAGGTCATCTTGTTTCTTGCTGGATTCCTTTTGGGCTTCTTTTAGTTCGTTATCAACAGAAGTAAATTCATCATCATCTTCGTAGAGGGCTTGAAAGCTTGCCTGGGATGAGTCAAGGTCGAATTTGACTTTGGTCAATTTCTCTTGGGCTTCATTTAGTTGTTGTTTAAGACCATGGACTCTTTTAGCGAGATCGCGATTCTTGGCCATGAGCTTGTTTTTTTCTTTGTGGTGTTGCTCTTCCATCTTTTTCATGAATTGTTCTACTTCACTGATGACCTTGATCACTTTTTGGATCCCTACTTCTGGCGTGTATTGTCTGTATGTTGTACGCGTACATATTCCAATGATTTCTTGAAGTGATTTACTAATGACTTCTTTCGGTGTGATCTCTATGGTTCTGATCAAAAGATAAAGAGGAAATACGTGTGACTTTAAAAGGTGTAAGTTATTTGCTGCCAGAGTCATTTCATAACAAAATGGCATTGTAATTTACACTGTATAATCAGATAGTTCTGTGAAGAAGATCTATGAAAGAATTTCATGGTACACAACGTTATCAGTGTAGAAACCATCTTTTTCAGATTATTTTGATGTTTTTGTTGTTGCCAACCCGACTCATCGCAACATATAGTTGACCATGGGAGAAGAAGTCTTTTGACAGGTAAAGCCCAACTTTTGATAGGGTTTGTCCCTGTGATTTATTGGCTGCCATGGCAAAACATGGTTTGATTGGAAATTGGTGTCTCTGCATTTTGAATGGAAGAGTTGTGTCTGAAGGTGAGATGGGAATTCTAGGAATGAAAATGTGCCTTCCTGCATGGACACCCATAGCACCAGTTGCTTCAATCACATGGGCATGTATGCTGTTGATCACGTATCTTGTTCCATTACAGTGGCCATTTGCAGGATCAAGATTCCTCAGAAGCATGATTGGACACTTTTCTTTCAGGCAAAGAATGTGTGGCGGCATCCCTGAAGATAGTATATTGAGGAACTCCACTGGGTATTGCTGGTAGTTCTCACAATTTAGGAGCTTGTCAGAGCTAATGTACTTTCTGGGCTGACCTGGAAACCTGTCGATCATGATATTGTTCACATTATCTGTAGCCTGGTTTGTTAGGCATAGTATCCCACGTGAACAGAGCCACTGTGGAGAAGCATAGTCTCTGTCAAGCGAGTCAAACACAGTGACACAGCTCAGTGAGTTTCCCTCCTTCAATAAGCATGTCTGCATCAAGTCTAATCTTGTGTTCACCAAGTTCTTTTTTCCACGGGGATAGTGCCTTCACCACTAGACAGCAGTGTGTCAGCATGCCTGTCACCTTTACTTAACTGAACTATCATGTTAGTTACGAGTTTCATGACTGTGACATCCTGCCAGAGTGGAGAATTTTGAGACAAACATCAATGATTTCTGGTCAACTGCCCCGGCGAACAACAGGAAGAATTTGTCTCCAGTCTTCTGCAAAGATTGCTGTGATGCCTCCAAAGGTGCGATTATTTTCTCGGATGTCTCTGAATGTTCTGTCAACAGCCTCATAGACTTTGCGGTTGGCCATCGTCACCTCATCGACAACCAAAAGACTGGAGCGTCGAAGGAGTTCTGCTGTTGTGTCTCTCTTTGATATGTTGCAGAAAGATTGGTCTGTCAGTGTCTCTATTGGTACTTTACACCTAGAGTGCAGTGTCCGCCCATTTGGTAAAAGTGTGGCTGCAATTCCACTTGTAGCTGTAGCTGTTGCCAGTGCTATTTTCTTCATACTGCGGACCTTTGCAAGGATGGTTGTTAGGACAAAGGTCTTCCCTGTACCTCCTGGTGCATCAAGGGCAATGAGGAGGCCTGTATCATTGTTAACTGAGTCAACAGTCAGGTTGTAGACTTCTGTTTGTTCTCTGTTCATGAGGGGAACATTATCCTGTACAACTTGTTCCAGCTTCTGGATATTGTAGTCTGTTTTCTCGCGAAGTTTCCTTCGTGCTATGCGTCTGATGAAACTTGGATCTGGTTTGGGTATATTCATGTCTTCCATGTTGTAGCCATTTCTCTCAACATGCTGCTGTATTTCAAACAGAACTTGGTTGATGATTTCATCTGTGGGCAGCTGGACATCATGCTGGTGCAGCAGGTCTTCAGAGTTTTGAGGTGACGGTTCCAAAAGGCCATAGGTTGTGATGGCTGAGTCCATATGATGATTGTAGCAAAGACTTCCCTGAGCTGAGGTCCAAACTTCACCAGTGCTGCTTCTTCCATGACTTTGTCTATTTCTGCGTCATCATCTAGCAGGCCAGGTTTCAGGCAGGCTGCAGCGAATGTTTCTTTTTCCTGACCATCGATTGTGCGTAAGTCAGCAAAGCTTGTAGCGCCTGGTTTATGGTGAAGAAGCAGCATTCGCATGTAGTAGAGCTCAGACTGTCTTGGAGTGAAACTGATCACAGGAATTCTGCCAATCATGTCGGACCATCCCCTGTCATTGCCGTGCTCTTGCTGGGTTTTGTTGATCTTCCTTGATCGTTTCACCCATTTGCTGCCTTTCCTGATGTATTGGCGACAGATGTCTGGATACAGAATGGCTTGAGCAAGTGGATCTGTAGCATTCAGTTGAAAATAAGCTGTCAGCTTGGTCTCTGGAGGGTGGTTTATTGGCAACTTCCTGTGCCCGGTGTGGCTGAAAGAGATCAGTTTGTTCATCTTCCAGGTGAAGTGGAAGCTTGGTGACTGGTGGGTATTTGTTCAAAAGATTGAACTCGTACAGACGCCAGTATGCTTGTGAAGCACCAACATATCGGGCCGTTACATATCTCTATTTCATCGTTTGTGATGTCCTTTTCCTGTCCATTTGCCAGCCTTACCATGACTCGGTCGGGGGCAGCCCTATAGACCGAAGGTTCGATAGACCGAAGATCCGATAGACCAAATGTTGCAAAGGGTTAGGGTTATATATTGTCCCATGCAAGATTTGTGGAGGCATAGGATTTGATGGAGACTGGTAGAACAGCTCTCTGTTGAAGCCCATTGCTAACTTTTGGAGACAGAGAGCAGTATCATTTTCTTCTAGCTGGTCATAAGACACTCCATGTCCAAACTTGTTCAGTGTCCGAATGACCTCAATGTTTCCAGTGAGTGCTTTCACTGCATAAGGAAGCAGGAAATGTTTTGGTGGTTTATACTGCTCACGTGTCACAGCGTATATCATGTCCTGGCTAAATGACCCAACTAGAATAGCAGTTCTGTGGGATGTATTCGTAGTACTAGAATCTCCAGTAAGGAGCCCGACAAGAAATCGCTCTAGTTGATTTGGTATGGCGATATGAGTAGCTACATCAGACGGATGGTATGGCCATGGTGTGGATATCATGTCCTGTTTGATGGCCGTTCGGATATGTGATGAAGTCTGATCTATGATTTTGTTGACATCTGTATACTTGGCCTTCCAAAACTTGAGCTCCCTGTGTAGTTTGATTTTCCAAGACAACATCCTTTAATAATACACAGTAGGGAACTAACAACAACTTTCATTTGTCATCGGGAAATATTTCCGTGGAACCTCCAAGCTCGAATTGCAGTCTTCTGTAGATATTCTTTGTTGAATCCTTCAGAAGTTTAACTCCACCAGATAACTATATTTAGGTGACTAGGTGAATAAAGAATCTTTGACTAGTTGAAATAATAGACACAAATTAGTGTCCTAGCTGCTCTAGAACATGATATATAGCTAAATGAGCATTTTTGCGGCCATTTCGGAAAAGGGGAGATAACTCACATAAAGCTGCCACCCCTACAATGCTATCACATATTTTCCAACTCTAGGGGTCCATCCCTTCCCAAATATCACTATTAGCATTCTCCCCTTAGATTTGATACCGACCAACCCCCCTGGCTGATGGACTAATCGGTGCTATCATGGTAATAATGTCATCAGCAGCATTGTTTATTTTGTGTGTGCGCATTCTTAAAAATATATAACAAACGTTTGTTTTTTTACATGGCACAGACTACTGCTACGGCAGCCGTACTTTTGAAACGATTGTCTAGAGTTACGGCAGTCTCTATGTATCTTCCAACCCCAACCCTAATCCTAACCCTAACGCTAACCCTAATCCTAACCCTAGTAAAAGTAAAACTAGTAAAAGTTGCAGGTCTACTTTTCTCCCGCGCGTGCTACGGTGCCTATACGTTAGTACATGGGATTGCCGTAGCAGTAGTCACTTTCTATTTATAATAGCTAATAAAATTGATGACTCCTTATATTCATATTATTAGTAATAATTTAAATGATATCTAATAATATGTATAATAGCTAATAACATACATGACTCCTTGTATTTATATTAATAGTAATATTTTAAATAGTAAATTATCGTGTGTAAATAATGGCAATGCAATGAATTATGAATGCATGCCATGTCATCCCTCTAAACTCAAGCCTGTTGCATTCGCTTACCACTCATATTTAGCTCCTCTGCTATCGCCATCCATACATTTTCTTTCAGCTGGGCTTCCTTGTAAAAAGGATGCCCCAAATCATATAACACCTGATTTCCCTGCACAGCTAATATAACCTGTTTAACTGCTGCCTCTATGCACGACGCCATTGCTGCAAACAGCTGAGCAGAACAATTTTGTGACGTTGTCATTTCATCATGGTGGAGATAAATTGCTGGAATTCATTGGCCCTGTATACAACCGGAATCTGCTCCACAACCTCCTTGTCATTACACGTATAAGCCCGGAGATTGAATCCACCGGGACTACAAAGCAATCAACTGTTTTCGATCAGAGCTGTGGTTTCAGTGGAAGTTGGCAGCGATTTCAACCCGTCGTCAACATTGAAGTCTCGTTTTATGAAATCGGCCGCTGAGTCTCCAAACTCATCGCAAAACTTATCAGCGGTAGCCTTCAAGGCGAAATTTGCGCACCCGGGTGACGAGGTTGCACCAAACAGGTGCACAGGCATGCGGTACTCTACTGGCGGTTGATCTGAATTTCCACCACTACACCACGGAAAGCGAAGGAAATTCCTCTGTTCACAAGGCACAGCTACCTGGTGAAACATTGACTCAACGTCGCATGTGAACGCGATACGGTCCTTGCGGAATCTGATTAAGACCGGTGAAATTATTCAGCAAATCTGGGCCACGAAGCAGATTCTTGTTTAGTGCCTCTCCATGGAACTGTGTGGCGCAGTCAAACACCACCCTCAATTTATCAGGCTTGTGTGGATGATACACTCCATGATGGACAATGTACCAAGTTCTAACATCGTCCAAGTCAATCTCACCTTCGGGAACACGTTCTGCATACCCGCCATCGATCAGTTTGTCCATGAAACTGGAATAGTCTTTTCTGTATTTAGGGTCTTTAGTAAGCCTGGACTTGAGGCGTCCCTGTCTTGCTAAAACCAGGTTCTTGTTGTTAGAGAGTTTTAGATCGTCGTTTTTAAATGGCAGCGGGATCTCGAAATGGCGATCTTCGCGTTGGCGAATCCCTGTGCTGACCTTCCCTAGGAATTTTCTGTCTTCAATGGACGACACCTCGTCTACTCCCACGGTAAGTTCATAGAAGTCTTGCTCGAACATCCGCACCACTTGTATCGGGCTGATTTCTTTAGTCTGCGTTCTAAATGCGAAATGTTGATTTTCTTCAGCATCGACGTCATCATTTACGCTTACTTTACCCACTATCCCCCACCCAGGGCGGTTCTTACTGTGTATGGATTGTTTTCTGCCCCCGCTACAACCTCCAAGGGGCGTATAGCCTTGGAGCAATTAATGCCAACTAGGAGACCAATCTCCACCTCGCAAAGATGAGGCGTGAATGGTTTGCGACTGTTGCCAGATGAAAACATCACGCGCACGTCTCGGGTCTCGGTATTTGTGATCGTTTTGCGGGAATACCATCCCGGGAATACACGGCCGGTAGAGCTAACTTAGTGGGCTCATTTAAACCCTTAACAACAAGACCGCTAACCTTTCTACAGGAAATAGTATCCTCAGCCAGATTCTGTGACGAAGCAGGCATCCGACTGTTCGACTAAAAGCTCATATACGAGTAAATGATTCTGCGGATCACGCTCGTGGTGTACGAGAACAGGCACTATCAAAGAATGAGATAAACACTCAGACCCACTTACATCACTCGAATCGGTACGGTGGGAGACAGCGTTCTCAACAACATTACAGTTAGGCCTACTACTCGGTTTGTATGAGTCATCATGTAACAGAGTGGGATGCAGACGACAACACTTTTCACACTTACGCTTGTGTCTACAATCACGGACCCGGTGCCCCTATTTGAAGCACCCCATGCACAAACCGTGTTTTTTCACCATGTCCACACGATCCTTTAAGTTCATCCGCTTGAAGTTGGCACAGAAATCGAGGCAAAGGGAACCTACACAAAGCACACACTTTCCGTAAGTGGGTGCTGTAGGCACGGTGGCCTGCACAGCGTTGTCACCGGATTTGTTGATACTAGATGAAACGAAGGCAGTCACGCTGGGTCTAGTAGAAGCGTTCTTGCTAAATCCTGGTTTAGAACTTAGAAGCTGCGTGGTCACAGCGGCACGTGACTTGTCTATCAGCGGGCTACAAGCAATCCTCGCTTGCTTCGTGAGGAACTTGCAAAGTCTGGAAAACGATAGGTAGTCACCGTGGCCAGAGCTACTACTCCCATCATCGTCATCACAATACAAACACCTGTCGACTATACCGAGCCATTTATCTTGAACGGCTTTCGGCAATCTATCGATAATCTTCTGTTGCTCACACTGGTCGTCCTGGACTCTTAGCTGGCCAAGAGTGGCCATGGCGGCATCACATTGGTTGAGAAAATCAGACAAATCTCTGAGGGCTTTCCCATCACTGTATCTCACAACTGGCCACTTATCTAATTTTTCTCTGAAGGACTTGGCCAGTTGCAGCTTATTCCCGTACCTCTCGTGCATGGTCCTCATGACCCTCTCATAGGCGGCTTCTGTATTAAGGGCCAGCAAGCCCTCAATACACTCGTGCCTCCCCTCCAGTATACTTGTTGAGGTAGTAGTTTCTATTGGTCATATTCGGACATCTCTGCTCTACTAAAACTCAGTAGGAGTTCAGCCAAACCGGAAATGCGAAAATGTCATCTTTAAAAATGTCTGGCTCCTTTTTCGGGAGGGTATCGTGCTGGCCCCTGAGAACATTGGTAAGCAGCGACAGGACAGATGAGAGCCGGTCATCGCCACTGTCTGAGGCAGGACTGGTCATAGCCTGACGTGAGCGCTCTAAATTAGCCTTGGCATCATCGAGTTGCTGAGTGAGTATCATATTCCTCTCCTCCATCTGCAGCAATCGTCTTTCTCTTTCCGCAACTTGTACCAGTGCGTCCATTCCATGACCACCTAGTAAGGCAATAAGGTCCATTCCTATGCCAGTTGCCATCGTCTCTAAGCGGCGGAGTTTTACAGTGGCTGCCGTACGATAAATGATGCGAGAGACATCAGAGATATTTTATTATCTTTCGTTTATTCCAATGTTCTTCTCACATCACTTCACTTTCACCTTCACTTTCACGTAAAACTAAAAAAGATGCAAACAGTACAGAATTAATTAATTCTTAGACACAAATGCATTACCATATAACCCATAAAAATATGGAATGAGTATCATGACAATTTATGCTGAGGAAATACAGCAAACAGCATATAATTACAAGGCAAGTAATGACATTGCACAAAAACTATGGGGGCAGCCCTATAGGTCGAAGGTCCGATACACCGAAGGTCCGATAGATCGAATGTTGCAAAGGGTTAGGGTTAGAGTTAGGGTTAGGGTTAGGGCATATATATGGTTTATAGTAGCATCATATGATTTATAGTGGCATCGGTGGATGTGCGGCATATTCACGTTCGAATACGGCATCAGTAGATGTCCAGATGCGTAGCCTGGAGGCTAGGCGACCGATTCCGGACGTGTAGCCACTGCGTATTCGAATAAACCTTTGGTCTATCGGGCCTTCGGTCTATAGGACTGTAACCGAAACTATTATTTATTATCATAGAATTGGGACTAAGAGAACAGAGGTAGATTTGTCCTTATAATTAAAATGTATACAATGGCTTAAGGCAACAGTGACAGGCAACAGAACCCTTGTCTAATCGAGTAAATCGACATAATTTTTTCTCATAAGAAAGGTCCGTCATTTTTAGTGCACAGAACCCAAATCGGTCATAACAATTAACATCTATCGGTAGGTTTACAGTAAAAACCCGCGTATAAGAACATAGATTTTTCCAAGTTAGCCTCAATATGTTCTTATATAAATGGTGCTTACTGAAAAATGAGGCTCAAAAGGTTCTTAAATAGGTTCTTAATTGTTTCTACTTTTAATATGTATAAGCTTATACTTGATTCAAATTGTGTTAAAATTTTCTTACAAGGACTGCAATTTTTGCTAATTAATACCCATGATGGGCTACAGTGTAAGTTTTTCAGTGCTTACTGTAACACGCCAGTATAAACATAACTCAGAGTGAAAGATAACACACATAGTTTATTCGTCCACTTCTTATTCCGCCATCTTCCAACTACCTCGATCACACCACGTGACCCTTCACACGTACAAGGCGGGAACACATAGAACAAGACTACGCGGTGTGATACACTTACCATACTGTATGATACAGTATGTATCCAAGGCAACAAAACAATATGCAAAAAGATGCATGCCAAAAAAAGATGCTGGCACATTCATCGGTATTGTTGAGCTCGTCTTTTTTATTTTACCTGTGTTTCTTTTTAAGTCTTCATCTGCATGGAAAATTAAGAACCTACTTTAAAATCTTAGCCTAAAACAGGTTCTTATGTAAAGGGGTCTAAATGGGAAATTTTAGCCTAACAGGTTTTTAAAATCTATGTTCTTATATGCGGGTTTTTACTGTATCAGATTGGAATGATTATAGATTTATTGGAAAGGTATTGAAACAAGCTTTCCAGGGGTCTAAATATATCAGCTATAGTTGCAGTAAGGCTAAACCAATGTTATGGCAATTTAAAATTGGGTATTTTACCAGGCGTGTGACTGTTTTCCACAAAAGATTTAACATCTTCATAACTTTTTTATTACTAGACATAATCCAATAAAATTTTCAGTGATGAAAGACCTTGTTAAGTTCTTGCTTGTAGAGTACTTTCAGGGTCAAATTAGATTTTTGTTATGGTATGCATTCGGGATACCAGGTATTGATAATCTGTATCCCCCCCAAAGATCTGGTATCCAATTTTTTGGATAGTAATTTCAACATGTTGGATCCAAAATCTGAAATATGGAATACAATAGCATTTGAAAATTATTAATATGTAATGTAATTATTATATTAAAACATGAACAGATTCACAGATATGCACAGACAAGTATAGCACTGCAGACGTATTGTCTAGACGATTGTCTGGTCACTTTGATACAATGTATACACATCCGATTTTGACGATTTTTTTAAATAATCCCAGCAGGATACGCAAGCATTGAAATCTGGTATCCAACACAAGAATGCTACTATCCCGCGGATATCGGGATACGCTAATTTGCGACCCTGACTTTACGTTCAAATGCATTAATCAGTGGTAACCCAAATCAGGAGTCTACAATAGGAGTAAGACAGACTGAAACGGCAAAATTCAACATTAGTTGCCTTAGTCTACCTATGATTTATTGTGTTTACTATATTAGCTAATCTACTTAATCATTAAACTAATTCCGTGTCTAATCGTGCGTCTTACAAAATTGACAAAATCAGGAGATATTCGGTCCAAACGTACAATGTGGTTTTGAATTTATACGCGCATTGTCAACAACTGTGAACGGCGAAACATAAGGCAAGGCTCGACACTAACTCTTTTTTTCAGTGGCCCGATCGGGCCACCAAAATCATTGATTTTCAATTTTTGGTGGCCCGAAAATGAAATCTGGTGGCCCGAAAAAAAACAAAGAAAAACATTATAAATCTTTTTTCAATCTCGTATGTATATTATTTGAAAATTGGGCCGTCTGATGCACTTGCACAAGTCTGTTAAACAAACCCCACACAATGGCACACACTGACATTGATGATTGAGGCATACATTTGAATTATCCATTCCACGCAATCAAATTTCACCAGATGCTGCATACCATTTTTCTACTTCCACTCATTATTTATCTAAACCGCGCGTGCACATGCTATCGATCAGTCAGACGTTCAAGAAGATCAAAAGTCACAGAGCATGCAAATATTAAACAAGTAACTGTAATAAAACAACAACACATTGGCTTTTCATGTTAAAATAAAACATATACATTTAATCTCATGAAAGTTAAAATGCGCTGGCAGGCTTTTGAAACTGTAAAAATAAAATATTGCAGATTTAATAGAAAAGTAGAACCATAATTATATCAACAAAGTAGCCTGGGTACGCATGCATTTAGAAAGAAAAAGCAGCCATGTCCAAGTTCAATATTTCGTTGGCGTAAAGAGACAGAGAAAATGCATAAATAAACTTACAAAGCACTAATATTACCTTCGGATTAAATACTGATCATCTCATGGAATAGTTCAGTTATTCTACGCAAACTTTCGAACCGCTAGAGGTTTCGCTTCGGATCCGAAACAGTGAGCACAGTGGCAGCTAGCTAGCAATCAGGGTGACAGGACGTCCCGTATTTTGCCAATGTGTCCCGCGTCCCGTACGCGACGCTCTTCCGGGGAACGCATATGTGTGTCCCGTATTTTTAACTTTTGACAAACTACATCAAAAAGGAAGAAATTTCATAATTTATTTATATGACAATTGTTTGCCTTCCGAAACTCTCATCGCTCGCGTTCATTTTACTCACGCCTCCACAGTACACTGCAGACAGCGTATTGTCTAGACGCATTGTCCTGGTTCGCTTGATACAATGTAATCACATGTATGCTGACGCTTGCAAAATATGCTATGGCCTGCTCCCGCTCAGATTTTGACTCTGGCTAGACTGGTTTCGGCGCCCGAACTGTTTCGTCACAGAGCGTGTACATTGTCTAGCAGAGCGTGAAGCCGGATACCAGTCTAATACAATAACGTGGCTTGTTGCAGGCCGCAGTAGACGGATAACCGTGCGCGGGACCGTGTATGCCCGCGGTAGAATGCTGCACGTGCGTACGTTGTGCCTCGCTCCGCGAATTGCTCGCTCTCGTTTTGAATGAGATTAGCACGTAAGAAACAATTATTTTCAATCGCCATAGACACTTTGACATTTTAGTGGCCCGATCGGCCACCAATTTTAAGTTTTGGAAATTTTGGTGGCCCGACATCAATATTTGGTGGCCACCGGGCCACCGCTAGTGTCGAGCCTTGCAAAGGGCAATGCTTTGTGAAAGCCCTCTATCGCATAGCATGCAAACATAGCAAACAACTAGCGAGGTTTGCCAGGGATTTCTGAAGTTAAACACGACTTGGTGTTATTTATACTATTTACATTAGAAATAAAAATTTCACATTTATTTTTATTTTTCTTAACAATATCGTTCATAACATGTAATACTGTCATTCGACATGGCCTATAAATAACACAAGTCGTGTTTAACTTTCTGAAATCCCTGACAAAACCTCGCTAGTTGTTTGCTATGTTTGCATTGCTATGCGATAGAGGGCTTTCAAAGCATTGCCCTTATGTTTCGGTGCACAGTTGTTGACAATGCGGTATAAATTTCAAAAACCACGTACGTTTTGGACCGATATCTCCCGATTTGTCATTTTGTGAGACGCAACGATTAAACACGGAATTAGTTTAATGATTAAGGTAAGATTTGAGCTCAAGTTTATCGAGTTAAACACAATAATCATAGGTAGACTAAGGCAACTAAATGTTGAATTTTGCCGGTTTCAGTCTGTCTTTACTCCTTTTGATAGATCCTGACCAAATGTTTAAATCATCACTCATGTCTATATTGAAGTTCACTCGGTTTTGTGTCTAACAATGATTAAGAAATGGTTAGATCTCCACAGATCAAATCAGCAGCCATAGAAAAAATTTTAATATCAAAGTAAAACAGCGTCATCATAATAAGTTTTCCCTTCACTCCAGTACCAACAACATACACGCCCTCCTCTTTTTAATGGCCTTTTCTATTTTCCCATAGTACAATGTCTTTTCCTGTGTGTCGCGCGTCATACCAAATATGACAGATGTTATGACCAACAACTTTTCCATCTAGGATGTCCTGACCCCTTGCCTGGTATCCACTTAAAAGTCATTAAATTCAACAGAAAAGATTGACGTTCTTAGTTTTCAGTTTTGCTTCCAACTTGTTCCTCTCGTATGTCACCTGCTTTTGTCTCTTTGCTGCCAACCTTTTTGCAATTTCTTTCCTA
Organism: Priapulus caudatus; assembly: GCF_000485595.1. Lineage (NCBI taxonomy): Eukaryota > Metazoa > Priapulida > Priapulimorpha > Priapulimorphida > Priapulidae > Priapulus > Priapulus caudatus. The sequence goes on along the minus strand of NW_014577337.1, from coordinate 208,301 downwards.
ATTTTCTTCACTTTTTTTCTGTTTCCTCTGACGTTGTCTCTCTAATGTCACTGCCAAATCAATAAGTTTCCTTCGTTTTTAGCTGCACCTTGCCTCGTCAAGCTGAGCTTATTGCCATGGGTCGTCGTACGTCCGTCCGTCCGTCCGTCAACATTTGCTACGGTCAACGTATACTCAGGAACAGTTTGACCCACATGTTTGAAATTGGGTATAGTTGTTACTGCTATGCTCCCATATTGAACGTCTATTTTGGAGCCAGTCGACGTACTTTCGAGCCACGGCAATTTTTTGGCAATGGAATTGCCATTAGTCAGTTCAGGTTCGACGGAATTTGCTTATTTTTGGTATGTGAATGAATAAGGGCTAGGGGTTTTGATATATTTAAAAAAATTATGCAAATTAGGTAGGTTTTGGCAATTATATAGCATATTAAATATAGACACGCAGATAACAGTTGTGGTGTCACACTCGTCTGGTTCGTTTTACAAGATTTCATTGACAATATCTTTAATGCAAAAATTGGCATTTCATCCTTCACCCTGCGGATAAAACGTCTATATTAGAGTAAAGTTTTACAAAACATGTCGGAACGCAGCATACCCTATTTATTTCTAACTTCATCGCTAAGAAGCATCAAAGCAGGTATGCGCCATCTACCGTCACAAATTGTGATTCATTTTGGTTTATAAATTATTATTGCGATATACATATGGCAACCGTGTGCTACCGCCTATAAAAACTCATACGAAGTAACACTTCCATGCAACCAATTAACCTTTGACAAAAGTTGTGTTATGGGCAGAGAAACACCATTGTCACGTGGTATATAGCAGCTACGTGGAATAAGCGTATCCTCTCAATCTTACACGTTACACATCGGGAGCTCCGCTTTTAGGCAGTGCCTAAATCTGAATATTATAAAACGTTAAATGGCGATCATTTAGTGTGTAACGCCATCACTCGCCCTCATCTCAGACTTTCACATCTCAAACATTTATTTTCACATAAAAAATTACACATAATTATCAAGAGTATATAATGGGAGTTCTCCATATATACTCTTCGTTTCTATAATGTACGTCGATGGTTGCTCAATTAAAACTGACTTCTTCTCACTCACTCATTTGTGTTATTTTTTGTGGTGAGCTACAGTGTCATTGACACTTTCATTCAGGTTAAAGACTGTCCAGGTAGTCAACGACACGGGTTGGGTTGTCTGTGCCCTGATGCACGAGGAAATGTAACAGAGTGTGGCATTGGATGCATGGTCCTTCACAGCACTAAACATACCCATAATCTTGTCAGCGTCAATGTTGTGACACCTTGCTGATTCTGTTTGTTTCTGTAGCTCAGTTGTGATGTCAAGATCGAAGTAGCGTTTATACTGTTTTTCTAGCACACCAATCATGGCAGTCAAGCAATGTTTCATCATAGACACAAACAGAGGTTCATCACTTGGATTACGTTGCAGTTTAATCTGTTGATCATCTTGAGTCATGGCATCGCTAACGAATATGGTCTTCATAGTAAGAGTTTCCTCTGAACACGAGTTGGATGTTCGAATGCGGACAAGGACTTAGTCCAACAACTTGTATTTCAACTTGAGCAATTGGAGACTTGAAATCATGACATATGGCTGTCTTCAATCCACCACATCCAACGGTACTATCCTCAAATAATTTCAGGAAAAAATCATCATGCTGGATCAGTTTGCCACAAGTATGGAACTGGATGTGCAACCTATTCCGTCTGTAACGGGGAATTAGGCCTTTTGGAAGTCCAGCCTCCAGTAGTGAATTAATGAAGCTCTTTGGGTCACCCCGTGAATCTTTGTAATGTAACTTATTTATTGACAAGACAAGTTGTTAGGCCATGCAATCGTTGCCGAACAGTTTATTGGACAGTGGCTTGGGTTCTGCTGCTTTGAGGGCAGTCCTAGTGGAACTAGCTATCGTGTCTAACGGGTGGAGGTGACAATTTAGTTCATTCAATTTAGTTCCCCAAGAATCCTCTAAGCGAACTATCGATGCATGGTTTACAGCGGCACCATCAGTCATTGTGTTACTGATGTTTGAAATAATCTCTCTCTGAGTCGTGTCAAAGTCCGAGTTGTGAAACTTACAATACACATCGGTCACTCGATAATCAATCCTCAACTGTTCCCCCAGGTAAATGATCTAGGTCCACGACCTGGCAATCCTCTTTGGTTGTAATATGGACCGAGTTGACATGCACCCCGTCCTGCGTCGTGGCATCGAAAGCGATGGTTAAATCTTCCTCCATTACCATTATTTCTGCTGACTGAAAATCAGACACTACCCCAAGTTCCCAAGTCATCATCCCAATAGTACTCCTATGGGGCACTTTGTCGACATTCACGGACTGGAGTGTTTTTTTTGGAACGTGATTCACAATTGAATCATATACGAACATCCGCATGTCTATCGATTACGTTTTTCCTTCTTTTTCCAAGCTAGGTTCCTGCAAGTTGTGCACGGTGTCTCCCAAACATGTTACTTGATGTTCTAGTTCAAGGATCTCATCCACTTTCAGTTTAACTGTATCGTGAAGTTCTGTAAATTCAGACAGTGGGACACAATCAACATGGTCAACACTAGAGCCCGAAGCAACAGGTGTGGTTACTGTTCTCCTTCTCTTCAAACGTTTATACTTTCTCTCCATTGCTTTTAACTTCACCTGTGTGACAGCAAGTTCTTCGGCAAAAGACAATTTTGACAGCTAACTTTTCAAGGTGACAATTTGTTTATCTTTTCTTTTTAATGCTAATGTTTTTCGGGTAATATCCTGGTTTAAACGTTTTATTTTCTGAAGTTTTTGAGAGTTAATTTTTGATCTACAGTTATTAATGAGCTAAAGTATCTTTGTTTCATAACAGTTTTTGTCTGTGAAATAAACTAAGCGTGTCTTTAGTTTCGCCTTTCTCGGAGTCAGCTTATGGCGTTCAGAAGACTGTAAACTGACGATGGAAACAAAATTGGCTCGGATTCTTGAGGAGTGGAAGGTCCTGGTACTGGTTCATCATCAGCTGGCATCTGTGCATCTGGTAGGGCAGATTGTGGCACTTGCTTATCATCAGGCATCACACTCACAGCCACTGGATTTGGTATTGGCATTGGGGACAGATCAAACAAAGTATAGGCCTCACTGTAGATATTTGAAAACTTCTCAATGTCAGATTCCCGTTATAAGTTTTTGAACTTAAACACCGATCGGTTAAGTACAGACTTCAGTTAGCTGGGAAGGATCATGCACTGGAGCATTTATTTTGTGACTGCTATAGTATTTGCAATTGATTGATCGTTTTTATAGAATATAAAAAGCATGTGGCCATTCTTCAATTCCGTCAAGTCATCAACGCTAGGGATGGATTTGAAGTGGTTTATTAGGTACTGACGGGTCCTGCCAGCTTTCTCTGGCAACGTCTTTCTTTTTTTCTTAGGTGGCTTGATGATTCAGTCAACTTGAAGATAAAAGATGTGTCAAAATCACTAATCGGGATGATAAATTCAAACTAGTATTCTGTAGCTGTAAAAGTTGAAATAAAAGGAGAAAATCTGGTACCATTGAGTACTGAAATTAATTTCTGAAATCTAGAGTGTATATTTTATCATTGAGTTTGAAAAACAACAACATCTAATAACTTGAATTGGTGAAATAAACAATAATAAATGATTTTCGGGATTTTCGCGTACCTACTATCGGTAGAACAAGGCAATGCTGTCGTGAACCTAGCATAGATTTTTCATTTTTTACAACCCGTTTTCAGGCCTTATCTAAGCACAGGTCTAACTAGCGATAGAGCTATACTTTCTATACATCATCTTTCTTATATTTACCTCCGTTCCCGCTTGTGCTCCGTTAAATTATCGCAAGACAATTACTGCAATAACAACTCAAATTCTAGCGAACGGCATGGTCTCTCAGGCAGGAAATACTTCCACGCCCCTAGCGGATTAAGTCACGTGACCCTCAAACCGCGGCAAATAAAAAGAAGTGCTTAATTAACCTCGAAATATTTCATTAAAATTCAAAATATCTAATTGAATAACTAGATTTTATCACCAGCCGTGACAATGCTGTACTGCTGTTTGCATGGCTACCAAAATATTGAGGTGCTTTACAGCTAGAGGAATGTGTGTGTGTGCGCGTGTGTGTGTGTGTGTGTGGGTGTGCGTGTGTGTGTGTGTGTGTGGGTGTGTGCGTGTATGTCAACCTATGGCGTTATTATCATTTACTATATAATTCAGCATTTTATATTCGTTGACTGTTCAAAACAATAAACTGATCGTGCTAACTACCAGTGATACTTTTTGTTTAAATTCAAACGTGAAATGTTTGAATGTCAATATAATATGTGATTACTCCACAGCGTAGTATCGCGCGCGTGAACAGTTAGCGTGCCGTGCAAACCGTGCACGTTTATTTATAGACCCTGGCCAACACAATGTACAATGTATACAACACAATGTAAGGTTTGCTGCCACTGGCCAAAAGTAAACTCCGCCCACTTTTTATCGATTGTTGATATACCAACGCTCCCCCGACGCTGCTTCAGTCTGGATTCAGGAACGCGCGTACGAACACCCAATGCACGCTTCTTGAATCCCAACTAAAGTTGTGCGTGAGCTGTTCTAAATTTGGTGCGTACGACCTTGTTCGTACGCATTTCTTCTTGAATCCGGGCCCTGGCTATTAATTTTATTATATCAACAGATATCGAGCAAAATTCATATATTGGGTTAGAATGAGGGTTTTATTATAAGTAGCTATATGTATTAGGTATAAATATGTTAGATTTGTTCTGATATGTTGATCAAAATAGTCACAACAAATCGATTGCCGGTAGTTACAAACTTACGCGACTTGCGGTTCTAGTACCTAGAGATATCTGGCTATTTATTCAATTATATCAACAGATATCGAGCAAAACTTATATATTGGGTTAAAAGAAGGATAGTACTATGAGTAATTGTAAAAATTAGGTATAAAAATGTATGATTTGTTTCGACATGTTGATCAAAATATAGGATCGGCTATCCGTGATTGCTGTCTTTCCATCTGGGGCGGGTCATTGCGCAACCACTCAGCAATGATGACGCCCGCTGCGTCACCCGCTGACAAATCTAGTGGCTAACCCCATTCTAACACACACACGAACAGCTTCTTAGTGGACCAGACCAGAGTTTATTTATAACTAACTATTTGCACAAGATACCAAAGTGGGTCCAAGCCGTAGAGACGCCGCCATTGGAGAGCGGCAGGGTGCGCCCTCTCTCGGGCTACATATGCATCTCTCGTAATAACACTGAACACAACACTGGCATCACTGCCTTTTTTCTCATGAAATGAACTACAGTGCAAGTAAACTGAACTACTTGGCGGTCTACCTATAATGACTAACAAGTAACACGAATCGAACATAATAGGGTAACATGGGCATTAAACTGGAACTCTATGTATGCGTTTTCGGTCAATCGATTCAATACAATGCTACATGAACAACGCTACATGTTGGAAGGGCAGCATAATACTACTTCCATTTCTAACACTGTACGCCAACTGGAACACCGAGATAACTGAATGATAATAGTGTTAAGCAACGCTGAACAGTTAGAGGCAGACTGCCTTTCACTGATCGCCACAGCAGAGCATTATTCAGGCTCCCTTCGTTAACTATGCTAGTCCTACACTGCAATTAACATGACGACTCTGCACAAGCACTAGGTCGAGTAATCTTCTAGGTATTTGGGGGCATGCTTCTGACGAGCGGAACGTCTAGGCGGCAGGGCAGTAACATCGTCCTTTTCCATAATAGTCTTATCACACAATGTACTGGGAGATGCAACAGTTTCAAGGGTAGTCTGAGGGAAGTTTGCAAAACTAGCGCTGTCTACGATGCTTGTGGGTAGATCTTCTCGGGATAGATTAGACAACACGACCGGTATCTGGGGCGGAGCCTGGGGCTGTGAACCTGCAGTCAGGGTGGCCACCACGTCTTCGACATCCGAGACATCCGAGTCACGTCTGTGGTGATACTAGGGGATTGATTGCACTGAGGTATCTCCAGCGACCGTGTAGCACTCCGCTAACTTCACGTGGTATGATGAACTGCGCAACTGAGACCCTGAGAATTTTCTAACATTGCACCAACCACCTTCTACAGATACAACCAGATAGCGATCCCGTGCACGCGACTTATTAGGATCACCATACAGATATACCAGATCACCCACCTCAACTGACGCACTAGCAGGCTTTCTAGCTAGAGCGGCCTTTGGCGCCTCACTGTGGGGGTGATTTTGCATGCGCTTTTTATGTTGCTCTACGATGAGCTGGCTGTCACATACTGGCAACTGCGCATAGGTAAACTGGTCACATTGCATAATCATCTCTCGCGATGACAATCCTCGACTGGGAATGCGGGAGTTTAATCTTGCCACAGCTACAGAGAGAGTAAGTAATGGAACTGGTCCACCACGTTGGCGCAAAAGCTCATCCTCCCAATCATGTACAGCCCTTTCGACCACCGGGTTTTTATCAACGTGTTTCACACGACCTATCTCGATGCAAATCCTATGGCGTTTCAGTAGGCCATCATCAATGAGGGCAGCAAACCCTGGGGCAGGGTCAGTACGTACAACAGATACGGCTCCGTCCATGCGTCGTAGCCCAATGCACAGCCGAATGAGGAGTCTCATGACGCTCACTGTCAATCAAACACGAGGCTGTAAATGAAGTCACTTCCTCTCGAATAACAAGTACAAGTTGGCGTTCTCGTCTGAGCACGTCAGCTGCAAAAGCTACCCCCACTGCCACTGTTGGATCTCCGGTAGACTGCTGCACGAGGGTATGAGGAACCTTGATTAATGAAGCACACTGATGACATGCGGACGTGATACTGTGAATGGCTTTGTCCATGTATAACGCATAAAAATAACGGTGGAACACATTCTTCAACTGGTGGCATGAAGAATGGTCTAACTTTATGTGTATTGCTGTGAGAAGACCCTCGAGAACCTGACGATACATTCACGCGCCGGTGCAAATGGTTCATCTCTTCTGCCAACTAGCAGACCATCTTTGGCAAGCGTAGCGACATTGAGGTATCGCTTATGTCCTTAATGTTTGTTGCCTTATTGGAGGGACGACTGCCCTGCACTAAATGGCCATGAGTGCGCCGCAAATCCGGACATTCAGACTGCGTGGACTGCCATGCCGATCTGCTGGTGAATGGCAGCCTGACTCCACCTGACAATACAGCCTGAACGCTAATGACTCTGACAACTGACTCTTCTATGCTAGAGATGAATGTGCAAATCTGACAGCTCGGCCCATCACAGTTTGGAGCATTGTGGCTGGCGAAGTCTGACGGCACATTAGCACTGCCGGCCAGGTAGCGCAGTGATGTTTGATAGTGGCTGACTGTGGCTAGGAAAGTAGACACCCTGGGACTGGCTGAGTACTCACCACGACACAGCTTTTTGTAAGCATGAACACAAGGCTTGCTATCCGTCAGCACACGGGTGCTATGGCGCGACTGGATGACATAGGGGCTGAAATGTTGAACAATGGCTATAATGCCTCAATTTTGCACGGCAGCCAGGTTACTTAATGCTTTCGTAACTTCGCACTGAAGAATCCTGCAAGTCGTATTCTGTCATTTCGTGACACGTAGAGTGTAGCTCCAATACCATGGTTCTTGACAGCCCCTTCAGTTACGATCCATAGTAGGTCATCGGGTGTTGGAAGGGTGATCGTCTTATTCGAGGATAGGAGTTTCTCAGCTCTGCAGAATGTATCTGGTAGATGCTCCGTCCACTCTATCTTATCCTGGGATGACTTCCCTGCCAACGTGTCGTCGAGGGGAGCCACTATATTGGCACAATTTGGAATCACACGAGCCAATACCTTGTATGCGCCGATGAATGACTGCATGGCCTTCACCGAACCGGGTGGCTCGCAGGTCGATAGTGACGCGGTGCGATGGGGGCTCGCATGTATCTTGCCCTGAGACCAAATCCATCAGAGGATGGTCATGCTAATTGGTGCGATGATGGTTTTCGGCGCCGACAACACCATTCCGCTTTTGCGCATGGCTAGTAGTACCCTTTCCCAATTATGTAGGAGCTCTTCAGGTTTGTCGCCACCACAGTATACATCATCAGCAAGCTTCGCGACTACACCCTCCAACAACAGATCAACTAAGATGCGACACATGAGCTCTTCTAATGCTCTCTCAGACCCTGGCATTCCCATTGCTGAACCGAACCCATGTTCACAACTGCCTCAAAAGGGCCAACACCGCCATTGTAGCCATTGAGATTTGTGTTGAACACTTCGTCATACTGAGCATGTAGGGACTGAAACTGCTGTCTGACGTCCATGGGCAGAATATGATCTGGGTCTACCTGCACAGTATCTGAGTATCTAGACGGCTGGGGTGTACTCTATTGTCCTGCTCTAGCTTGAGCGACAGTAATACCGTTGACACACCGAACTTTCAATGCGCTTTCCTGCGCATTGATTTGCTTCCACGCGGTTAAGTACACACCAGATACGGTTGTAATACGCATCAATGCGCATTATTTTCAGTCCACATACGTAGGTGGATTGAGCAGTTCGCTTACGGTTCGATTCAGTTCTGTTTGGCGGTGTGTCAACGAACACGGTTCTGTTCAGTTTGGAATTAGTCACATGATTAAATCACGTGGTGCTCTCGTGAAGATCTCGTTGAAAATACCCAGAATGCACCTCGCTATGACGTCAGGATTTGGAATCTCTTTTTTGCGAACCGTTCTGATCCGTATTCGGTATCAGTATTCATATTTTTGGTTTGGCTTTGATACACGGCCAGACCTTGTAACATACGTGGGAGGCTTCCTTTTTCCTGAATTGCCCTGTAGGTGTGTTCACCACGTAAGACCGATCATGCACCTTGTTGTCTACGACTCCTGTCTCCTGACGACCTGGCAGGTAGACTTCTTGGCCTTCTTCCAACGAAGGGAGATCTCTAGCGAGATGAGACCTGTCGAAGTTGATTTTCGACTGAATCTGGATATGCTCTTCCTTTTCATGGAGAACAACGGGATCAGGAACAGCTAGTAGCAGCTTCTCATGAACCATAGCGATTTTGGTCCTGATACGACGATTGTACAAGAGTTCAGCTGGGCTAAACCCGCAAGCCAGAGGTGTGCTACTATAGCACAGCAACGCCTCGTAGGGGTCTGTAGCGGAACTGAGCAGACCTTTGAGCGTTTTTACCGCTCTCTCTACCTCCCCATTTCCTGAAGAATGGTGAGGACTCATGGTAACATGCTAGAAACCGTAGTCGCATGCGAATCTAGCAAACTCATCTCAGTGTACTGGCCACCATTATCACTCATAAGTCTCCGGAACCACGTGCCTAGCAAAGAACGATTTGAGATGGGTGACCGTAGTCTGACTGGTCAAGTCTTTGAGTCACGCCATCTCTATGAATCGTGAGTAGTAATCAACTACTATCAGATACTGATCTTTTCTGAATTCGTACAAGTCGGTCGCGACTTTTTGCCAAGACCTGGTAGGCATAAATGAGGGACGAAGCGGTTCCATCGGATTTCGCTCAGCTTTGCTACAAACGCGACAATTTTCCACAAGGTCCTCGATTTGATGGGAAATGTCCCGCCACTAAACCGACTGTAGAGCGCGCTAGCGGCATTTCACAATCCCCTGATGCCCTTCGTGCAGACGATCCAACATCTCCAGACGAAGGGATGAGGGCATGAAGATGCGAGAGCGATACAGTAGTAGATCTTGAACGATGGTCAGATCTGCCTGGTAAGCCCAGTATTGCTGGAGAAAAGAAGTAAGTTGGCACTTGGCAGGCCAATCATTTTCTACGTACGTACGCAGTTGCTCGTCCAACTGATGTTCACGAATCTGTCGCAGCCGAACATCCGTAGCCGGCACGTTGTCAATCACGAGGTTGACATACGCGTTAGTCCCTTCACAAAGATCGTAATCCATGCCTTTCTTGGCAGGTGTGGTCGGCGCACGCGAAAGAGTGTTCGCGATATAGAGCTTGCTTCCAGGTGCATGCTCGATATCATGTGAGAATCGCATGAGTCGCATACGCATCCGCTGTATACGTGGCGGCAGTTCCTCCAGAGATTTCGATCCGAGTAGCGAAATGAGCGGCTTGTGGTCCGTCTTAAGCGTGAAACGGAGCCCAATCAGATAGTCCTCGAAGCGACAGCATGCCCAGGTTGAAGCCAACGCTTCCTTTTCAATCTGCACGTATCTGGTTTCTGCTGGAGCGATCTAGATGCGAAGGCCACCGGTTTCCACTGATCGTTCGAGTCCTTTTGCCTGATAACAGCCCCGAGTCATATGATGAACTGTCCTCAGTGACGCGTATTTTGCGAGAAGGATTATAGAGCATCAGCACTGGTGCAGCACAGATCACCTCCTTGATTTTCCGAAAAGCGTTTTTCTGCACCGGACCCCAAACCCAGTCATTCTTCACAGATAACAACTGTCTGAGAGGATCCGTGTGCGTCGCGAGGTCTGGGAGAAACTTCCCCAGATGGTTCACCATGCCCATAAATCTTCGCAGATCCTGGACATTGAGTGGTATAGGCAGCTTGGAGACAGCTTCGACTTTACTAGGGTCTACCTTGATACCACTTTGCCCGACTACGTGACCCGCGAAAGCTATTTCGGAAACTCTGAAGACACACTTGGCACGATTAAGTGTGACCCCCGCTTCGGCTAGCTTCTGAAGAACTTTCTCAAGGCGATCGTCATGTTCTTCAACCGTTTCTCCAAACACTACCAAGTCATCCATGATGCACACAACGCCGTCGAGTCCACGTAGAATGCTATGTATTTGACACTGATAATGTTCTGGTCCGGAGTTTATCCCGAAAACGCGGATTTACGCTGGAAACAGTAACGACCAAATGGAGTTATGAACGTGGTGTTCAGTAAGTTGAGACTTTCGTCGGCCAACTTGATCTGATGAAACCCCTGTTAGCGTCCCAATTTCGAGAAAACTTCCGCACCTGCCATCTGACACAGGACATGGTCGATGATGGGCAACTGGTGACGGCTACGCCCTACGTATGACCGATTATTGAGTTTCGTGAAATCACAGCAGACCCTGATGCTACCATTACGCTTTCGAACCACCACTATAAGCGCACACCAGTCTGTAGGCTGTGTCACTTTGCGTATGACACCCATAGTTTCTAAGCGATCTAATTCTTTCTTCACCTTAGGCATTAGCGGAATAGCAACACGTCGAGGTACGGGAACTGCGAATGAATCTTGTATGGATGCGGCATTTCACCCAGCCCCTTGAAAAGCTGTCGGTAGTCGTCGATACTACCCACATTAAGTTGCACTATGTTGAGATCACAACTAGTGTAGCGGCTTAGTAGCGCAGAAGCACCACCTTCGATGACTTAAATTTCTGTCTACACATGTTTTTCTCCCTTGCTACGTCGAATGGTGAGCTGGAAAGTACCGAGAGTTGGCAATGGCTTCCTGCTAGGACCTCTGAGCGACCTGCGAGTAGGGAACAGCATTTTATGCGTGAAATGTTTCTCGTAAACCGACCTAGATATAACATTTACATCTGCACCGGTATCAACACAGAAACTGATCGGAGCGCCATCTACGTCAAGCTTCACAATCCACTGATCGGATTCGGAATTATAACCCTGCTGATCCACCAAGCCGAGAAATGCATCTTCCTGATCAACACGATCAAAGACGTCAGATTGAGTGACTTCACGCCCGATGCCGAATTCGACTGAGACTGGTACGCACTTTTTCTGCACACATGACCAAAATGTCCCTTGTACCCGCAATTGGAACAGTTTTTGTCTCTAGCTGGACAAAACTTTCGATCGTGAGGCCCTCTTCCACAGTACTGGCAAGGATCACCACGTGGCGCTGAACTACCATGACTATGATGACCACCGTGTTTCTTCTTCAGCATGTGCTTCGATTGCTTCTTGAATGGCTTCCGCTCGACTGCACCCACATCTGCAGGAGCGCCTGAGGAGGGACTGGATGCAGCTTTCCCGATAGTCTAGAGCCCGTGGCTTTATATGACCGGCACACGAGAAGTGCCGTTTCCAACGTGAGTTTCGTTTCATACAACAACTTTTTCTGAGCAGCCGAATCCCTGATACCCATGAGCAGCCTATCTCTGATGAGAGAATCTCTCAATGTACCAAAATTACAGTTCTCAGAAAGCTTGAGTAACTCAGCATAGAAGTCATCTACCTTTTTACCTGGTTTCTGCACCCGAAGGTTGAAAAGGTAACGTTTGTAGGTCTCGTTCTTCGTTCCAACCCAGAGTTTTCATTTTCGTCATGACCGTTTTGATGTCAGTTTTGTCCTCTGTCGGCCCAAAAGTCAGCGAGTTGTAGGCCTTCAGAGCGCTCTTCGAGAAGCATGTCAACAAGGTTGCGGTCTGTATTTTCGCATCTTTCTCTGAAAGTCCTGAACAAAGTGAATAGTTCGTCCATACCTGTTCAAAAAGTTTCCAATCTGTGCACGATTTTGATTGGCATCCGAAAGATCGAATTTTTCCGGGAACGGAGCAAGCCATTTTTCTTTGATGAAAATACGAAAACTATACTGGACGAAAGTTCTGACACCATCTGTCAAGATGAACGAGCGGAGTGACAGCAAAGACACTGACTTATGACAAACGATCCTTTATTGTTAACTATAATCAGCCATGATTTCCTTCACGGGCTTGCACCTGCGCATAAGGCTCTAGGCTGTAGCTCAGTACAAACATAGCGGAAGCACCCCGTTCATAGAGGGCGACACTGCACAGTACCAACGTCACAGCTTGTTTTTCATTTCTGTAATACCATAGTCATGACTTTCTAAATGCTTATTGAATTCTTCAAGTGGCAGTAATGTAGGTTGACGTTCCGCAATGAAATAATTTATCACCTATTTAATTTCATATTGTGCTACACTTTCTAGGATATCATGCATGATGTCCAGAGAGAAATTTGACAGAATATGAAATTACATGCAATCATTTAAAGCAGAACTGTTCTTTACTCCATGAACATGCTGGTCACTATCTTGAGCCTACTGTACATGACGATCATAAATATCTTTAGTTGTCAGCACGGTATCACTTTCATGGAAAATTGTTAAGCAAATGCGACAGTAGTACGTAGCTGAGAAACTTTCAACAAAACCGAACAATGAGTTTGCACCAAGATTGTCTGCACTGAATTAATTGGGTTATAGTCCTTTTCATAACAGTGAATCGCTTCCCAGAAAATTTAACGGGTACATTACAACGATTGTGTTCAAAAACAGGTGAGCCTGAAAATAAAAAATTGATGTTTCTATTTTTAATTTATCATGTTTAACTACTTTTCATAATCAGTTGATCTTTAAATAATGTGGAAAGTGTAAACATATATAATTGCTACCAGCTATCCAACCAAAAATTTGATATTTACTCGGATAGTGCTGCTGCTTCGATATCACATAGCAGCAACGAGATCATGAATAAGGTTACAAATAATAATGCACCTATCAATGTTTTGCCCCAGATGGGGGAGGTCAGGAATACACAGGCTGTTTGGCACTGTGTGAAGTGTTCACAGTATGTGTATCACTTGTAGAATTGTAACAGGAAGAATGGAGAGAAAAGACTAATGCGTGCAGTTACGGCGGGGATCACTCGTCAGATAACCTCTGACCTTTATTGTCACTTATGTAAAAAGGTCGCTTAAGTGAAAAGGTCGCTCAGAACATTACATCTATCCCCAACTTGGAAAGGTTGATTAATTGTATAATGATAAACAAAATACTCTACGACATAACCTGTCGATTATTATGGTACAGAAAATGAATCAAAAAGTTATAAAACATCTGATAGCATATATATATTAAGCATACTTACTATTATACTTAGTAATAATGGAAAGCACTTAATATATATCGATATAAAACTTGAGCAAGTAGGTGAACTCAAAGCAGAGACTAACCTCCAACATATTTAAGAGCCCGAAGAAGTCAAAGAGATTCACAAACAAACACAGCTTGGTTTAGAACTCCCAAGACTGCAACAAAGAGTGTTATCTCCTTCCTCTCCTGAGCTAACCTTTAGTTTTGGACATGGTATTCATTGTTCAACCACCTCTGGATGTCCACCTCGCAGTAAGTCCCCAAGGGGCCCGTGGGGAGCACCTGGACGGTGTTGGTGAAGGTCAACGGATAGTTATCGGTTGCCTTGGTGGTCCAGTAGGATTCATTGAACCCGTCCCTCTCGAAGTTCGTCCCGCCTTTGGTGACGATCTCCGTCCAGAAATGCCTCTCCCACTCCTTCTGCTGCTGCATTAAAGTCGGGGAGAGATTCAGCTGTGCAGCCCATAGGTTCTCTAGGAAGCACCTGAGAGTCCTATTTGGGAGGATCTGGGTCGTCTTCCACGCGTTAGCCGCCATGAATGGGACGCAGGAGGGAATGTGAATCACCGAGAATAATCTCTCGGTTTCCTCATTCGTGTACTGACATGTGTTGTTCCTGAAGTAAGTCTTCACAGAAGGTGGGTGATGGCCTGTGTCATGTCTATAGTGGAGTCATGATGATAAAAGGTGGGCAAGGCAAGTTTGATTGCGTGGACTGAACAACCTGAGTGGAGCGTGACAATTTGGCGATGGGTAATTTGGACGTCGGTGACGTTGGGTGGGTAGTTGCTAGTAATCTGGCAGGAGATGGTTAAGCAAAAGGGGTGTACTGGGGAGAGTACTGGGGGGAGTACTATGGAGGTTGGAAAGGGGTGTACTGGGGAGAGAAGCCAGTGGCCATTGCCAATGTGAGCGGCGAAATGGTGGGAGTGCGCCTGGATGGTAATATGACGCTGACAATGCGCGGCAATGTTAATGGTGTTGTGTAAAAGTAATGCTAGCGGGCAGTCTGTAGAGCCTGCGACGGGGTAGATGGCTGACTCGGCTTGACAAATGCCGGTGGTATCGTCAAGACAGGCACGGACCTGATCGGGGCGGGGATAGAAGTAGCGGGTCTTATCTTGTGCCACGGCGATGTACGTCGCATGGAGGTTGTAATAGACGGTGGCCGCAGTGCCATTGATAGTGGCAGGGGCCGGGAAAATTTGGAATATGTTGAAGACTTGACCTACGTGCTTAAGTGGAAGGAACGTAATAACGTGAAATGAATCTTCGACTGGGACTACAACTGTCTGGAGGAGACTGTAGTAGTACAAGATGCTATGATCGACGTTATTCGGAAGAGCCAGGTAGTTAGGCAGGACTTGTTTAATGTCCTGCAGGATGTCAAGTAATTGGGCGGACGAGACTAGGGAGATGGGTAGCTTACCTGTGAGGCAGCTAGTTAGTGCGTGTTCTATGTCAGCTACGATAAGCGTAATGTCGTTCAATGTAAGGATGAGTTTGTCGAAGGTTGTCTGTAATTGTGTGACGAGCGCAAAGCGAGCCGTGCTTGTGTCACTTAGTGTAACGAGGCGGATGTTGATGTCATTGACAAATTGTCGCATTGTGTCAACCCCGTTGATGAGCTGGTTGAGTGTATGGTGGTTGAGTTGGACTTGCGTTTTAGTGAGGTTAAAGACTGTGAGGGATTCTTCAATGGCGTGCTGAAAAGCGCCATGGGTCGTCTCCATGCGTGCGAGCCTGTCCTGTAATGCGTTAATGTCGTTCTCAGTGGCCACACCATACAAGAACTTTTGTATGCTACCAAGAAAGGGCAGTAAGGAACGCTTACTACGGTGGTGATTAAACATGGATGTGAGAGCGTTGATGCGGTCTGCTAAGCGCTGATAGCGCGCGTTGAAGTCGGCTGCGTGCGCGTGGATGACGTCCTGGATCATGGCACGGAATCGCGGCATGTTGGACTTGGCCTGGGGTTTGTGTTGCTGCGTGACCTTTTGTACCGGTGTCGAGGGTCTGATAGCATCGTACAGGTCCTTGCGCAGACGGGCGAGATTAGCAGCGGCTTCCTGCTGAATGTCTTCAGTGGGCCATCCGTAACGTTGAGAGAGGGGGCCGTTGATGGCAACGGTGGGCGTTGGGTGGCAAAGCGATCGGAAGGGGGCTGGAGGTCGCGGCGGAGGGAGCTGGGCGGGGCGGGGGTAGGTCGTTCGGGCTGTATCGGGCTGGGCTGGGCGGGGCGGGGGTAGGTCGTTCGGGCTGTATCTCGGCGCAACGAGTCCGTGTCGTGGGGTCGTGGAACAAATATTGAATTTGCTCGTCTATGCCACGCATGTAGGTTTTAATCGGCGCGAGGTCGAGGGAGAAGATGATGGTCCAAGAACTTTGCGTGACCGACAGGCTTCTTTGTGGTACAAAAACTTCGGCCGTAGCGATGGTCATGGCGATAGCGCAAATCGCAACGTGCGTGATCATTGTGAAGATGAGACGATGGTGTCTTTGGTGGTTTGTACGTGTCTCGTTGCAAACAGGTAACGTCGATCGCGGTAAAACTCATGCTTAGCGCAGCGGTTCACGGAGATGCTTGGCCGGGGTGAAGGTGAACGGTAGAAGATGAACGGAGAAATATAGCGGACTACGTGTGAGAGTAACAGGGGCACAATAGGAGCAGGACAATAACTGGACTGTTCGGTTCAAAGGATCACGCCAAGTCAGCTGCTACTTTCGCATCTTTTCGTCAACAAATCTGGTCCACTAATATATGACGCAAGTGCATTACCGCGTGGTCACCAATATGTGTCTTTTGTGATTTATGATGATTGCCTGCCGCGCTGCGAACTAATATATACTATCTGTGAAGTCGGCGCTTTCCTACACTTGATTCTACTACTTTACAATTTTTTTCAATTTAGTGCCGAGCACATTTGGCAGAAGTACGTATTGTTTTCTGCGTGAGCTTGGTCACAATCACTGTGAACCCAACGATCACAGTTGTCGCATTGTATCTGAAAATATTAGGCAGTAATATAATGTAGTCTAATAAGGTGTTTACAGTTTAATAACAAGTTCGATAATTTTGCAATGAAATTTCGATGTTCGTCTGTATGAACTGCAGAAAAATCTGCAGTTATAAAAAAGTTATATATATTTATATATAGCTGGCATTTGTTAATCACCATTTTTAGTTAACAATGAAATGCAAAATAGCAGTTAAAATCTAGATACTAACCCATGATGTTTCATTTGCATTTTCTGCTGCAGGTAGCATTACAAAGCAGCACATGTTGCAATATCATTGCACGCATTCAGGCTCTACAATAAATCAATATACGGCTATATGCTGCAAATTTTGTTCTCATTGCTGTAACTGCATCACAGTCTGAACCTAATCGTAGGATGGAACTTTACACGTTTATTTATACAATTTGGAAAATACTGTGTGTAATCTATTAATGCAATTATAAATACACGTCTTTTTAAATACAAACAATAAACGTTATTTACCAGACATCTTCAATATTGAATTGCTAATAGCCCTTCCTTTTGATATTATTTTCCTGTTGTTTGAAGGGGTGCTGATGCTGGACACATCTGTACCCAGGAGTGTAAATTGTTCTGCCGCCGAAGAAAACAACTGGATTACACTCGGATGCACGTTATTAATTAATTTACACTAATTATGCCATGTGTGCACTCCTATGTGTGCCACATTCGACAAGAAAATGCTAGATATTGGCCTTAATTAAATGCAAATAAGGGCAATTATATTAAGGGATTTTACCACTAAGAACAAAATGTTATAGGTCTTAGTGTAGTGGCCCTAGGGGTAGCGACTACGGTACGACAGGCGTTATATAGTTAAAGCGTGTCCTAGTTGTTTGGATTCAGTGTTCGCTCCTGCCGTTATATTAGGCAGGACGGTGATGCCCGTAGTAGGTAACAGGTAGTACCAGTGGAACAGAACACAGATAGATTCGGCTAACTGTACGGTTATTGTTTTATTGCTTCTTACTAGTTTACTAATAATTCCCCTGCATTCGTATATGCAGCGGATCCTATATCTATCTCGTCTAATATTACAGCATTAATGCGTCGCCGCCTTCGTCTTCCTCTCTCCTGTTCGTCCTCGCCTCGTCGTCGCTCCTGGCTCTACCTAACTGAAACCCCGTTCTTCTCCTTCTCTGTTTTATTTCCCCTCGCCCGTTGTTCTCCGCTTTTCATCTACCTGAAAACCCGACCTTCTACTCCCTCCGTTATCTCTCTCCTTGAGACCTAAACGGCTTTCTCCCTCTTTCTCTTCTTCCTCTGCTTCCTCTTCTCCTTCTTCTTCCTAAACCTAACCTGAAAAATAACGCTCCTGCTCTGCTATTCGGCGCGCCTTATATACCTAGCTGGCAACGCCCTCCCTACGTGCCGTTGTTTCGTTCGCCGGTGCAATCGTTTCCACCCGCTGACGCAACCCGTGGCTGGTACGGATTGTTGCATCATCTTACGCAACCAGTGCCTGGTACGATGGTTGCATCATCCTATGCAACTCGTTTCTAAGTAAATATTTCTCTCTTCGACAACTTAGACTATTCATTCTATTCAAATCTCCTATATTATGCTGACTAATAGTACATAAACCGCATTGATTATTATATTCTATTTATCTTGCGTTACCGCTTTCCGCGTATTCACCCCTTGTTTTCCCCGACCATAGTAGCAGCAGTGATAGCCTGATCCAAGATGGCCGCGCCCAGGGTTGTTGATATTTATGTGCTGTCTATATTTTATCCTGTCTTTAGTCTATATATATGGTTGTTCTACCTATACTGCGAGTTCAATCTATCCATCCTGATCTAGGCTACTGCCCATGTGAGTTACACACCCCCGAAATCTCCACACTAGTTTACGTAAAAAGCATAGTCAGAGCATAAGCCCTTTGTGTACATTTTACATAATTTCGCTAATTGCACAACATCTATCGCCGTGGTGCTATTAATTTAGGCACTTTCTTACGTTGATATGTTGCATTGAATAGGTTTTCTTATTTGTTGAAATTCTGGTGTACAATTCGCAACATGGTAATCATACCATGAGTACCATTACGCCACAGCTGGAGCTGTCACGTTGCAGCTGATAGACACAGCTCGTGATTGTCCATTCTCCATCATTTTCTTGATGATATCGCAGGAAACCTCTGTTAAATGTAAAAGGTATTGAATTTTCTACTCTCTTATTGATGTAATGCTTTCTATTACAATTTTACATAAACACAAAACATGCAAGTAAATACATAAAAAACGTACATTTATGGTAACACAATAGTTATAGTAGTTTCATAAACCTTAATCCGACATGGTTATAAGGCCGAACCTCATTACATTTATGTCAGGCAGTGTTTCCCTGGAGCTATTTAAATGTCTATGTATATTAATAGTGCAGCAGATATGTGAAAAAATTGTGGGTTTGATGATAAAAGCATATAATTTGGCTCACATTTATTACATATCACTAGGAATATTTTTGGATATAGGGACATTGCATATTCCTCCTGGGGCCAAAATGGCGGCCATTTTACAAAATGGCCGTGATCGGGTATTACATAACACATAATCTGTAGAAGTTGTGCAACTTTTTGAATTGGAGATGCATGTAAGTGATGCAATATCACTTAAAATATAATCTGGGATGCCAATTCAAGGTCATAACCTTACATAACAGATTCATTTGGCCTATCAGGCAACAATTATGCAACTTTTTTTTTTTATGAGTTTTGTCTGTATTTTGCAATCTGAAAATGATCAGTTTATAACATTAAACTGCACTGCCACTGTGTAAATGCGTTTACCCTTATATATTATCATACATTTATATTTTACCCTTACATTGTCAGTGGGTACATGTCTACATCATATTGAAATATAACAATCCGCCATGCGGACAAAGCCATCCATGATACTGCAAGATCTACTCCCGAGCACACTGTCCGCCGCAGTGGCATAGTGCCGTGCACTGGAGTACAGCCTTCAAACACTTGCATTGTCCTCTGCATCCCTTCTTGCAGCCGCATCTGAGAAGTTGCCGGCATACTTGCGTTGCCTCCGGGAGGGTTGTCCAGCAGACGTTCCAGCCAGTATCACTCTTCACCCACCCCCATTCAATAGCCAGCTTGGTAGGCAGTTCTCCTGATGTGCTGTCTGAGGGCTTCTCGAGTTGGCGGGAGAGCATCTATTGCTCGACGCTTCTGGGTGAAGAGCTGCTTACGTGCATCGTTGACATGCTCGTGGCTGCTAGTGCGATCATACAGGAGAACGACGAAACGCTCCAAGATCTCCATGCTGTCATCTACGATTGGAGGGACTCTTGGTGGTATTCGCCCAAGGCACAGAAGCGTCGCAGTGACCTAGCACAGGGCCTTCCGCAGTCTCCCATGCGAGCTCCTTTTTGCTCCTGCCTCAAAGCTTGACAACGGTATCACCACACCAGTGAAGGCATGAAATGAGGTAATCCCACAGACACTTGTCAGACTCCCAATGCCTGGGCCATCTCGTGAGCTGCCTTAAGTACCTAAAGCTCTTCCCTCGGTAACCGAAAGCCAAACCCACACGCTCATCTATGTTGAGGCGTTCGGCTGCTCGCCACAAGCAAGGACTACGACATCCGTGTCAACTGTACGGATCCGAAAACACCTTGTGTAGGCCTGCTTCACAGCATCTTCCACGTGGAGAGTCTCACAGACATTACGCCTGGATCTGACTGTGCTTCATGTTGTACATAGTGAGCAAGTTTACCAGCGATGTCTCTGGCCTGCGTACACGACCACATCTGATTGTGGAACGAGTTGTATGAGCTTGTTTTGCTCTGTCTCTTGAGCAGTAGTCTCGTCGCTAGAAGGAGAACAGACTTCACCTTGTATCTCGTCCGATCCGTAGGAAGGCCTGCCAGTTTCCTGGTATTGGAACTAGATGGGCTCGACTCGTCTCCGTGATGCCTCTACCTCTCTTTGTTCGAGTGTCCGGGCTTCAAACTGTCTGACAGCGGTATTTCATTCCAAGACGACACTCTGATTGCATGCTGTAGCTGCAGATGTGATGTACGGCAAAAACCTGTGCTGTGCATTGGTCACAGAACGTCTTCGCAACCCAGGTGCCAGCATGTCTGGGATAGCTTGCTCTGCCATAAGCAAGGATGATACTTCAACTGAGCGACTGGCTACATTCTCTTGTGGACCGGGCTCATATCTTCCTAAGCATCCGCGCAGGCCAGACTTTTTTGCCCAGTCTCGAATTTTGCCCATCTGTGACAGGGCAGGGGGAGCAGGCCTGGGTTATCACGAGCAAAAGAACGCAGCAATCGTTGAGCATCTCCATGCACGCATCGGGCTTGAATGAACAACCGGGAGAGTGATGGCGAGCAGTCCATTCTGGATGTCGAACACGGCCCAGCTGAAGCTGGGCTTCTGAATTTCTCTCTGACTGGAGGTCGGCTGAAGAGAAGGAAGGTTGTTTTCTCGTCTGATTGGCGTCCCGTGATTGGGCTGTCGTCTGGTTCATCGAAGCCGCTCATTGACTGATACAGCTGCTCAGGATCTGCGGCTGTGCACAGTGTCGATGGACTGCTGGGTCGGCTCCAGGTTCCCGGCTGTCTGAGTACCGAAGTGAGATCATTGCTGTCATCACAGAAGGGGTTCCGCCATTTCTCGTCATGACAGCCGGGAGAGGTGACTTAAAACAGTCTTGAGCAAACGCCAGCTGTCGTATGCTTGTCTGCTCATGGTTGCTGGACATCAGGCTTCTTTGTTCTCGTCTCTGCTGTGGGCGCGGAACTCGTTGCAATCACTCCTTGCCATCTCCAGGACCGGACACATCCAGCGCTGCAGCGCGTGCAATCGGTGCAGAATTGCTTAGTCAGTGCCACTGCTCCGCCATTTGCCTTTCACTGATGCCGTTAATTCTGGCTCATGTGCCTGGTCGTGGCCAAAAGCAGAGAATGCGTGGTGTGTCTACTTTCACTGTGAAGTTCGCCAGCCCACTGAACTCTGCGACACATAATTGATGCTTTGTCTTCCATGTGCCCCATCGTCACGCAAGTGAACTCGAATCCAGCCTTGGACGTTAATTGTTGTTCCCGCAGGGCAAAGAACCTCAGGGTACAAGCTTGCCGTCAAAGGCATCGATGTTAGAGCATGGAAGTCGCCTCGCCGTAAGACGATTCACTCGTAGATCATGATTTCCAGTTCCAGCTGCAGCATAATCGACCATTGAATCTTGAAACTTGTGGGACTTGTATAGCTCGCTAGACTTCTACTGACAGTTGCGAAACCTGTCCGCCATGACCGAACACCGCGTTCACAGTATTGGGGTAACCCTCCTGTCGAAGGAGAATACAGAACACTAGCTGTGACCTGGTGATGGTTGCCGGCATTACAGTAGCGCGTCACCAATGGGCGCTTTGATGAAGGAGCTCGGCTGTTCCTGGGTAGGGCAACTCAACTGGCCTGAACCAGGGCTTCGGTCCATCCACTGCAATCAAGAAAGGCTCGCCCCAGAGTGGCTTGAATGAATGCTTCTCTCGCATGTTGGAATCCGCGCAAAGCAGGACTGTTCCAAGCTGCATACAGCCTGGTGTTGTAGAAGGGTTGCAGATGTCTATTAGCTTGAACACTGGTGGCACAGTAGATTGTCCATACGCGTTCCTCAATGTAGGAACACCCAGTCGTCAGCCAGGGCCTAATGCCGTGATTTTACACGTCTTGGTTGTGGATCCTCATTCATACTTCGTGCCTCTGGCTTTGTTGTACAGGGAGGCTAGACACTTCACATGCGTAGGCTTGGCCTCTCTTGGCTATACAGATCTTCCTCCACTTAAGTTTAAGCCAACAGTGGTTGTCCTCTATTTCAGGGCACATTTCCTGACACGGGCATCAAGCTCAAAAGGTGAAAAGCATCGTGCAGAGTCTCCTTAACCCGCCTGTTCCGTCACAAAAAGAAACACTTGTGAAAAGGTTGTGGTTTGATCTCAGTACTCTGAACGTAGTTGTACTTTCCTTGGACATCTGCCACTTGGCTCACAGAGAGGCTTTTTCCTCTTCGTGCGCTCGAAAACAAAGATTGGGTGGTTTTGTTGTGTTTCGAGTCTACACGAATCATGCCCTGGCTCTGTGTGTAGCTCGAATGTTGCTGAATGCCCTCACCATCAACCAGTTTGGAGATATCTATAGTCTTTGGCAGACATCCGATCTTGTGAAGCGAGGAAGATTGTCTGCAAGAGTCTGGTACCCAGAACCACAACTAGTGCTACGCTTTGACTTCAGCTGGACAGCATAGGCTTCCTCAGAGTGTCATTTCTGACATAAACACACACTGTCTCCAAATGTGTCAGATATGAAAGCATGTGTACAGATGAGGCCTGGATGTTGGGCTGTCCAAAGCACCATAAAACGGTCTTGGCCATTGTTCAGTCAGTCAAAATAACCTTTTAGTCGTACAAGCCACCAGATCAAAACCACCAACCGTGACCTGAAAGAAGAATTAGCAGAATCTGCTCCGCAATCCCAATACGCCCGGCGCATCGCTCGCATTCAGAATGTTGAAATATTTCTGCCGCGTTTTTCATCGCTTGCAATACAGCGGCATGCGCGCTTGCACTAGCGTAGACTGGCTACCCGCTCACACCCTCTCCGCTTAGTACTCGATGGCGGTCGAGTAAACGAGGTGGGGGCGAGTACCAGTCTAGCACCAGCGCGCCCAACAATGAACAATCGCGTTCGAACGCGAATGGTAGCAGCCAATCATGTGTACAGCTGCACGCGCAACTCGTACGGCGTTCCAAAATCGTGAGCGAAAACATACGCTGCCGGGCAGCGTACAGAATCGCTAGTGTCACCTATAGTGTGTATATATGTGTCTATAGTGTCATATATGTGTGTATACTAGGCTTACGATATGCACAATGTCTGAGCTCTAGTACATATGTAGCAAGACAGATCTGTCAGATATGATAAGCATGACAAGGAAGAAAAATGTCATTTGCGTCCCTGTTAGGCCACCATACATAATTGTGTTCAAGTCCACGTGAGGCCTATACTTAACATGTCAATAACAAATGATACATATATCCACTAGAATGTGTTTTGCACCAATCATACTTGATATAGTTCAACTTATGGGCGAAAATGGTAAATTGAGGCCGCCATTTTGTAAAATGGCCGCCAAAGCTACCATGGGACAAATATGCGATGTCCCTATATCCAAAAATATTCCTAAGGGTATGTCCTAACTGTGTGCCAAATGCCATGCTTTTATCATCAAACCCACAATTCTGTCGAAATATATCACATATCTGCTGTACTATAAAAAGTCTATGTAAGTATGTATATGTCTGAATATATTGAGGTTGGTCAATACCATATTGCGTTGCTATAATTAGCAACAGCATTGTGATGATCAGATTGCAGGACGGGTCACTTAGTTATATATACCTCCAGTTGCGCAACAGTTTGTGGGTCATATGCCAGCATCTTCACCAAGACTGTTGTAGTAAAGAAATTGTTTACTTTCTGGATCAACAACCTGAAAGTAATGTAAAGCTTACATCAAAATGGTGTTGTTTGGAAATGTACAGACGTCATCATTCATTGCAGTGACATGCTGTTTACTTATAGCATGTGCATGTCTAAAAATATAGTGGGAAAATGTTGACATTTTGACATGATGTAATGGTATTTTAAGTTAATTTGATAGTATGTAAATGTTCAACATAAATTTACATTAACATTATATCCCCAACATAAGCAGCAAATTATGCCTGCTGCGAATCCTTCCTCCAACCATAGACTATATAAATCTATCTTTGGTATTTCTTAACCTTCATCTTGATTTAAACACGCTCAAAAATATAGCAAAGTAGCTAACAATCTGATGTATTACAGAACTCCAGAGACGGCTAGCTTCTAAAGAATGGTGCACTGGTCGCTATATCAATTAGCAGACATAATGCTGTAATAGTTGCATACCACCAACAACCAGTGACATCCAGCGTTATAACTGGGCAGAGAGTTCTGTTCTGGGTAGAGAGCATCATGTTCATAAAAATTCCTTGTAAGCATGTTACTTTAACGTACACCTACAAATTATTCTATTCGTGTTGATTATTTTCATGAGATTAGATGTTTAAAGATACTACTGGTGATAGGTTAAGGTAAAGTTAAGGCAGTTTAGCCTGTTAGAAATGTGCAGGTGTGCAAACAATTTATTGGATGTACCTTAATTTTAACAGACAGTCTCCTGTATATTCCTTGGAAAATTTGGCCAGCAACTACACAATTCATGGAATGATACTTCTGCAAGAAATTGTTCCAATATCTTTTTAATATGAAGGTTTAACATTGACTTAAGTATGAGCAGGTAGTATGTGGCTGTTGTAAATATATTTTAAGAACTACTGCATATTAGACATCGACGTATTTTACATATGTTTCTCACAATATTACCTTGGCTTGGGCCTCTTTGATGGTGATTGCCAAATACCCATCGATCACTTTGTCATTGAGCCACTGGTCCGGCATCAGCGTGGAACAGTGTTGAACATGGTGATTTTCCCACCTTCCGAGTTTAATACCACCTCAACCCTGACGAAATCAGGATTGTTTTGTGTGGAATGCCCACATCTTTTCTATATCTGTAGGCAGTCAAAAGAAACAGTGTATACGAAAATCAATCACTCTCATGCTTAGTGAAAAGATTTGTGCAAGTCCATTTATCTGCATTGTCTTTTCTAAAAGAACAGAAAAATTTACCTCATAAAACCTCAATAGTGGTTGAATATGGCTTACCTTTATAAAAGCATGGAACTGGTTCCATGCTTTGTTCTGTCGAATCTTTATCCTTGCCAAACATCTAGCTAAACACCAAGTATATTGAATGAATCGTAGGTTTTGGAACTGGGTTGGTACTTGTTACATAATGAGTGCATATCAACCTATCACCCATTACCTGAATCTCTGTTACAAGCAAAAAGACAGTGAAATTTGTTGTTCTACCCAATATCTCACTAGCGCTTAACTCTATTTATAGATATATAGATATATAGGTTTCTCGATTCTTCACTTGGTTTATTTACCTGAACAGGGCTATTGATCGTCCAGTAGTGGAATAAGTCGATCAGGATAAGGCTCGGCCGGTCTGAAAGCCACTGGTATGCCATCATCAGTCATTGATGCATGTGGTACTGTGCTTGGCCTGTACTGTTCTGTACTGTAAACTAAACAGTATCATGTTGATTTGTTGGCCATTATATTAGCAAAAATAGCTTAAACTCAAGTTCTCAGTATACATAAAACAATAGTTCAAGCAGCTCTATGCTATGAATTACTTGGTTTCTTTAAAGCATTGAAACTGTAAACAAATGTGAAAAAATATGCGTTGTATGAGTCCTTGTCCATAATTAATATTTTACAGGTATTGGCTTGATAATGTGTAATATGAACTGCTATATACATACACAATGCATGTAGTGTTTTGCTTGCGACGAGCCCTCTTCTCTGTCGTACAATCTGATGCGCAGTTGCGTTGAACAACTGATTCAGAGGCTGCAAACTTTTTTGGCAGCAGATCTCAGTGGCAAGGTCTGTGTCGCGTTCAGGATACCACGATCGAACTATATCTTTTAATGAACAGAAGACATTTATTTAACAAGTCGCACAATAACACAACCAGCTCACCCAAACACAGATCATGAATAACAAGTCGGTTTCAGTTTTGATTTTAAGAACCTTCCCGGTTGGCTCTAACACTCTGATATTACTCATGTAGTACCGAATAGTATCGTGACATCTCCCTTCTTTTGAGATTGTCTGTTACTCAACTGAATGTAGAACATTGTTTTAAACATATCTGAGAATCGAATAATATATAATCTTACAACCGTTTCTTTCTCCCTGTCACGCAATACTTCCCTATGCATTGACTCATTAAAGTTTCCACAAAGCACTGGTTACTTTAACCACACTACTCGCTACCAATAATCATTTATCAATATCATCCCGAAAACGCAACGGCTTGCGCACTACCCGACCGCTTGTCCGTGGACCGCAGGGGCATGTACAGGGGGGATGTCCAGGGGGTCCGGACCCCCCCTGCTCGCGCAGAAAACGCATCTGAGGGGGTCTAATTTCAAAAAAATTCCCCACACCCCCCCTTCGCGTGCTCCCAAGTTTGGGTTACGGTTGGACCCCCCTGGTACAAATCCTGTACACGCCCCTGGACCGGGTGAATGTGATTCCACATCCATCTCATGCGCATTATCTTCTGGAGTCTCAGTTCGTTCACCAGAAGATGGCACTGTCTCTAACATGGGTGTATCCTGGGATTCCACAGGAACTGCCACATCATCACCAAGGCTGACCTTCTGTCTTCGATTTCGGCGCATTGTTGCCGAACCATCGGTAGTCACTATGTATGATCGTGGGGTAGTCGCTTGACTCACAACCACTCCCGGTGTTTTCCATCCCTTCTCCCTGTCCAACTTTACCCGTACCATGTCTCCAGGTCCAAGCTCCGTCATCTTACGTTGAAACACCTCTGGTGCCGATGTAATCCCGAATGGGACACGGCGGAAACAGTACCACGCAAACGGTGTGATGAATGTGGTGTATCTTGAACTCTCAGGGTCTAGTGGCATTTGATAAAACCCACTCGACGCATCCAACTTCGAAAACACCCGTGCTCCTACCAGCTTAGGGATTACATCATCAAAAGTTGGCAGTATAAATCGCTCCCGACGCACCAATTCAATCAGCTTCTTCCAATCCACGCAGATGCGTATATTCCCATTGCGTTTAACAACAGGAACCATAGGGGCGCACCAGTCTGTCGGCTCGGTAACTGGTTCGATGACCCCAACGCTCACCATATATTCCAGCTACTTGACCTTGGACAGTATCGGAAATGGCACCCTGCGGGCAGTGTTAATACTGTATGGAATTTTCTTTCAGCTGTATTTTTACCGGGTCGCACTTTAACAAACCAATATCTCCAAACAATGTTCTATCTATCTCGTTGACTCGCTTCACTAGGCCCATTTGTGATGCCACCTGTCGACCTAACAGATTATTAACCTGTGGGCCCGTAAGTACGACCACTGGAAAGCTGTACATTTTCCCTGTATGGCTCGTCTGCATCACAAACTGTCCCTTACATGTTAGTGTTCCTCCTGGACTGGACAGTATGGTGTTTGTCGGCTTCAATACTGGTCTGTTATGCAAGCCACTGTACGTTCTTGCTGACATGACGGTGATGTCTGCCCCAGTATCTATTTTGAAATCCACCGATTTGCCGGCAATTTCCAGTTGCACTTGCCATGGGTCATCCCGACCCTGAGTGATTGATCCTATGAATAGCCTATCATAGCTCTCACTCGTACCACTGTCATTCGCATGTCGTGACGTCACCTCATTTGCCTGTTTTGTCCGACAGACAGCTTGGAAATGTCCCATCTTTTTACACTTCCTGCAGCGCTTGTCCTTCGCTGGGCAGCTGTCACCCCGACCATGGCTCGACCCACACCTGGTACACATAGTAACCCTGCCTGGTGGCTCCATATGCATTCTTGTCACCGTAGTAGCGCTTACTCTGCTGCTGAAACTTTGGCTTAAATGGTCGTACCACTTCTTCCAGATCTCTAACTTCGTGGCCTTGAACAGTTACTTGTGCCTTCACCTGCTCTGTCTGTCTAGTTATTTCGATGGCTCTTGCAAGGGTCAGATCAGGGGTCAGTTGTAATTTCTCCTCTGACACGCACCTTTTATCAGTAATGCCAATTCACTACCTGTCCTGATGTTCTCCTCTTTAGGGCCGTGACGCAAGCTCACAATGTTCTGCCCAGTTCATATAGACTGCGTAACTGAAATCATTCTCGCCGTCTCTAGCCTTGTTATACCTCGCAGGTAGGAACTGTGCCACCGTTCTGGCTGAATTACCTGTATCCAACGCGTGCGGCCACGAAAGTTCTGTTCTCATTCAATTTCCCGTGGAGCACCAAGTCGAACCATTGACTTGTTCTGTTTCACCTTTTCAAACTCAAATGGTATGTTGATATGTTGCTCATAGCGTCATCCCGCCCATACAGTAGATGACTAGGCAGCATATTTCTGCCACGATCACTATTTCCTTGTTCAACTTCGGACGCAAATCTCTGTACGGCTATCTCGTCGGCCGCCACTCGGGCCAATACTCTTGATATTGGGGGTGTGTGTGCGGGCGCCACAGGTGCTCGTGCCATGACTTGATTTCGTTTACGAAAATCATGATTTTGTACGAAATCGAAGAGCTCTACCAAGAGTGGATTGTCGTTACGAGATTCAGGTAGCTGCGAGTGATGTCGTACGCGCGCAGAAGCAGCCTATGCGAGTGAGTTTCGTTACAAAAATCAGTTTGATTTTCGTAACGAATCAAGTCTAACAAGAGTGATTATCGTTAACGAAATCGAACTACGAGCGGAAATGATTTCATTACGAATCAGCTACTGCGAGGAATTTTCGTTAAACGAAAGTCACTCTACTGGGAGTGGTTCGTTACGAACATCACATGATTTTGTAACAGACAGATCTATGCGCGGCGCCAAGGTGTTCAGCATGGGTCGCGGTACGTGGGTGTACCGCGTGCAGGTGACGTGTACGCCGCGGCTTGTAGCAATGTGGGGTACGTGCGTGTGCCCGCCGCGCTGCCACCGGTGTTATAGATTGCCCCCAGGTGGACAAAATACAAGAACTAGATGACTGACGATATTACTATTGCCCGCATATAATCACCACATGGGAAGCGGAGGAAATATATGCCCGCTATAAATTGCGAATATATGGCCCGCATATATATCGCAGCCAATCCAAATCAAAGAATTATGTTCCACCATAAATAACTTCCGTCCCCGTTCTTGACCACTTCCGTCCCAAAAATCAAAGGAATTATGTCACCATAAAATAACTCCGTCTCCGCGTTTTGACCGTCTCGAGAGCCACTTGTCTTGGTTCGGCTGAATACAATGTAATGATGTTATGCTAGGGCGCTGTGCCCCCAATTATGCTCATGGGCACTGGCCGCCGCTGAGATTTTTCCACGTCTGGTAGATGGTTTCGCGGCCGAACTGTCGTCGCAGAAGCGTAGTTTCATTGCTGTAGGCAGGGTGAGCCGGATACCAGTCCCAATACATTCATGCAATTGGTAAAACGGGACGGAAGTGTAAAAACGGGACGGACAGTTTATTTATGGGTCAAGAGGGATAGATTCTTTGATTTTTGGGACGGACAGGTGCGGTACAACACGGGTGGGACGGACAGTTATTTATGGTGCGCACAAAATTCCTATTGATTTGATTGGCTCCAGATTATAGCGGGCACTAATAATGCCTCAGTCTATGTCATTTATAATGCAGGGCATATATGCCGTCGTCTTCCATTGGTCGATTATATGCGCATAGACTATTGTCAGTCATGATTGTCTCTGACTTTGTTGTCCACTGTGGCAGCCATACACGTGCGTGTTACCCGCGGAATGTTACGTGCGCGTGTACCCGCGGCTGTCGTGCGGGAGTGTATCTGGCGTGGTCACCGGGTCGCTCCACGATGCGTGGTGCGAGCGGACGCCGCCGGCATCCTTGTGCGTGTATCTCCGCTGTACCCGCGTGTACGTGCGTGTACTCGAGTGTACGTGGTGTATCTCCAGTGTACGTCGCGTGGACGCGTGCACGTGTCGGGCGTGTACTCGCGTGTACGTGGTGTACCCGCGTGTACCCGCCAGGGTACGTCGCGTGTACTAGTGCGTGTTGTGTACCGCGTGTACCTGCATGTACGTGCGTGTTATACTGGCGTGTCTACGCCGTGTACGTGAGTCGTGTACCCGCGTGTACCTGCATGTACGTGCGTGTATCTGCGTGTACCCGCGTGTACGTGCGTGTACCCGCGTGTACGTGCATGTACCCGCGTGCACGTGCATGTACCCGCGTGCACGTGTGTGTACCCGAGTGTGCGCGCGTGTACGTGTA
The DNA here is from genome assembly GCF_000485595.1 of Priapulus caudatus. NCBI lineage: Eukaryota > Metazoa > Priapulida > Priapulimorpha > Priapulimorphida > Priapulidae > Priapulus > Priapulus caudatus. Next base: position 177,323 of record NW_014577337.1, on the reverse strand, counting down.
TAGCGTCGTCCCCGCTTGCTTTTTAATAATCACTGTATGTCCATGTTTACTTCTGACACCATGTCGCGTTCAGGATACCACGAACTATATCTTTTAATGAACAGAAGACATTTCTTTAACAAGCCACACAATAACACAATCAGCTCAACCAAACACAGATCATGAATAACAAGTCGGTTTCAGTTTTGATTCTAAGAACCTTCCCGGTTGGCTCTAACACTGTGATATTACTCATATATTACCGAATAGTATCGTGACAGTCTGATCATGTTCAAATCCTTGAACACTAACTGGCAGTACTCCACCAATTTTCTGTATCATGTCGCCAGAATATCTGCCCTCTAGAACACCGTACTTGGACCTTTAAATTAAACAAAAATTGTTTAATTATCTGGTATTAAAATCACATTCTTATAGATTAGCAAGTAAAAGCATAAAAATACGAGGACTGCACACAAATCTTACTGCTTGCCAGTACGGGTGTTACGAAAACGAAGACCGAAGACCAAAGACCTCGAAAACGAAGACCCAAAAACGAAGACTCCCTCAACCATGCCATTAGTACCACAACATTGAGGAAGAGTCTGCTGGTGCCCTGACGTATAAAATGTGATATTTTGGCAGTTTGATGAGGGTCTTCATTTTCGTAATTTGGGGGTCAAATCACGAAAACGAAGACCCCGCTAGATTTCATCGATAACGCAACGGATTCGCTCAAAAATACAGTACGAAGAACATTCAGCCGAAGACTCATCATGCTTGTGGTAACACTGATTAATTTTGTCCCAGTTTGATCAGCCGCCTTTCAGATCTAGACATACAAGAGTAATAATTATTATAATAATGGCTTTATTGGCATCTTGTAACAACTAGTCAGGTTCACTATGTCAATAAATTTAATTTAGTTTAGAATCATGGTAGATTAGCAAACCTATGCATTTTTGGAAAGGTTATAACATGAGGAATTCGAAAAACAATGTTTACATTTGCGGAGATACCGGTATTGCCGCCATTTTGAATTTTCAAAATGGCCGCTATAAAATACATATTTGGCCGTATTTCTGCCTCTAATCACCCTAAACACCTTTTAAAATATGCTAATCCTATGTTTTCAGGGACAAGGAATCCAATAAAAGTATCGAATAAGTGTTATGGAGAACAGTAATACAAGAATCAAAGATTTTAACTTGCAAAAATCTGTCTTTATATTCGCGAAAGTGGCATAATGAAATACATGTTATAATTGGGTGATTCTGAGGTTAGGGGGTAAATTGCAGTTTTAAATGACTGAATTATTTTCATCATCCCATTGGCATATTTATGGAATTTTTCCAATATTTGTAACACCGTGGCCCTGAAACCACAAAGATTATTTTATGGTTTCTCGGCCTCATGTGCTTTAATGATTACAGATTTAACTTAGAAGACGGATTAAACCAACTCGGCTGTCGACCATTTATTATCAACAACCACACTCCGCGGCCCCTAGCGGGGGTAAGTGTAAATTACAGGTTAAGTTGTAGTGAACGGAACGCAAAGATGTATTGTCAAACACTACATCCCTTCCTTTCTCAAAAATTAAATGTAAATCCCCAGACACAGGAATTATTCAGAATTACTCTGTAACTCAAGAATTCTCCCGAATTAACTTTCTCACAACTAAATAACTTGACAACTAAGATTAAACTACAGCGCAGTCTTTGCACTTAACACTTAACTTTGTAATTTCCTCAACTAATCATGCTAATGATTTATAGCGGAATGACTAATGATTTTATAGTGAAACAACTACAACGGTTCACAACGCATACACAGAGTCACTTTACTACATGTACAGAGTCACTGTCTTCAACACTCATGTCAAAGTCTTTGAATCTAGCTGGGGGACGACGCTCTCTGATCGGTCTTCTGGCCCAAGTAGATGCTCTAGGACTGGGTGTCTCGATGACAACTTCAGGTTATGGTGTCTCCATCTCTCCTAGCGAAACTTGATCTGGACCTGGGTTGTCGTCAGGCCCAACGACGATTCCAGGGTCGGCCACAAACTTTTTCAGATGCGATGTGTTGCGTTTGTACCGCCCGCCACGATCGGATTCAATGGTCACCTGGCTGCCGGTCTTCTCTATGACAATGAGCGGCTTTTCGGCAAACTAAGTTGACAGTTTGTTTTGACGCGGTTGTCGCAAGAGGGCTTGGTCTCCGATGGTGAGGTCGCTTTCGCGCGCGTTTCTGCGATTATCTGCATAGTCAGTGGTCTTTTGCTTTGATTCTGCATCCCTGTCTTTTGCGGCCAAGTCTTTCTGACTCCGAATGTTTCCCTCTGACCACTCAGGCATTTTCGACCTGATCTGTCTCCCGTACAAAAGTTCGGACGGGCTTACTCCAGTTGTTGTGTGCGGGGTGGTACGGTAAGCTAGCAAGAACTTGTTCAATTCAGATTTCCAGTCTCTCCCTTCGACTTGAGCGATTTTCAAAGCTTTTAGCATGCTGCGGTTTTGGCACTCGATCTCGCCATTGGCCTGTGGCCACAATGGCGTCGTTTTGCGGTGTTCACTACCAGTTTCGCGGAGGTAAGACTCGAACACTTCAGATACCAAGTTAGGTCCGTTGTCGGTTTTCAGCGACAGGATATCCATGCCTTGTGAACATCCTGTCCAAACTTGTCAACTTGTCGGACGTCGTGGTCTTCATAAAGTCAATTTCAAAAAACCGACTGTAATAGTCTACTACCGCGAATATCCACTCCCCTGAGGCCAGCGGGCCCATCAGGTCTGCGGCCAAATCATGCCAGGGCTGTGTAGGCATTTCAGTTTGTTTGACAGATTCCGGGTTTGACGGCTGGCTGACCAGCTGGCATCCATGACACGACTTACACGTCTCTGTCCGTGAACAGGTCATGTCACATGAACAGGCTTGAACTCAGTGGGCAGATAAGCCCAATCACTGTCCTTCACACAGTCTCTCACAATGTCCAATGTATCATCTTCGGCGGACGCGCTCTCAATTTCTCGGATTTGCAGTGCCCTCGGGGATGCTTCCCTCACGATTAGTCTGACATAATCCTCCGCGGGATCCGTGTTTTCGCGTTCACAGTCAGTGTCCCTGATCAGTCTAGACAATGCGTCTGCGGTCATTTCCTTACCCGGAATATTCGGTTGTAGCTTTAAGACCCAACGCTCGATCCTAGCGGATGGTTTCGATTTCTTCGAATAAATGTACACTTATTAAATGTACACAAGCGGCTTATGGTCGGTCACAATTTCGAAGGACATCCCATACAGGAACACATAAAAACGTTCAGAGGCCCAGACAATACCTAAGGCCTCCTTCTCCGTTTGCGAGTACCTGCGCTCCACGTTTTTCAAACTTCTGCTAGCGTAGCAAATGACACGTTTCTGATTATCCTGATTCTGCACGAGCATGGCTCCCAGACCGACGGGTCCAGCATCGACAATGATCTCAGTCTTTGCTCCAGTTTTGAAATAGGCCAAGTTCTCCGCGTTACTCAATGCCTCCCTCAGCGCTTGGAAAGATTCCTCCTGTTCTTTTCCCCAAACGAATTCCTTCTCGCGACGCGTTAACCTCCTCAACGGTTCAGCGATAGAGGCCAGATTGCGAATAAAACGAGCGCTAAAGTTGACAAGGCCCATGAAACTACGGACTTCTGAGGCTCATGAGTTGGCGAAATCCCGTGGCCACCCAGGTTATGACCCATAAACTCGAGCTGCGGCATAGCTATTTCGCATTTTGGTTCATTTAAAGTCAGTCCCCGGTCGTGCAGTTTAGCTAGCACATTTGTCAATCGCGAATCATAATCCTTGCGTCCGCGACCGTGAATGATCAAATCATCGGAAATATTCTCACAACCTTCGCATTAGGCGATCACCTGTTGCACGATGTGTTAGAAAAGTTCAGGTGCTGAACTGATTCCGAACATTATAAGCGCTTATAACGGAACAGGCCTAAGTGTGTAGAGAACGTTGTGATCCCTCGCGATTCCTCATCAAGCTCAATTTGATGAAACCCACTTTTCAGATCTAACTTGCTATAAACGGTACTGCCGTTTATTTTCTGTAACACCTCGTCCACGGTCGGAATCGGATGGCGTTCTCGGATTACAGCCTTGTTGGCCTGCCTCATATCCACGCATAACCTAATCTCGCCGGATTTCTTAGGAATGATAACTACCGGGCTCACCCAGCGGGTCGGTCCCTCCACTGGTTCGATTATGTCATCACGAATTAACTCCTGAATCTTGCTCTCGAGTTTGTCCCGCATTCCGTAAGGCACTCTTCTCTAGCTTTGCACCACCGATTTAAAGTTCGGATCCAAATGAATGGTCGCCTGGTAATCCTTAAGTTTACCGATCCCGTTGAAACATCCCGGAAATTCGTGCTTGATCTCCTCGATCCATATAGGCTTAGGGTCAGATCCTATCTGATTACAACTACCTCGAACTGCCTCAAATCCGACTTTGAGGACTTTCAGTTTTTCGGCCGTGGACCTACCAAGAATAGGACGCGCACTTTCAGCGATAATGGTAAAATCAGAGTGAGTTTTCACACCCTCGATTTCTACATCGGCCCAAAACTTTCCAAGCGACGTTAGCGAATCCTTCCTGCCATACGGGTACAAGCGTTGCCGAGACCAATGGCACGTGAAAACCTTCAACCGAACAACGATGAGAGACGATGAGAGACCTCTCACACGCTTCGAGGCTGTGCTGAGTGGTGAATGTAGGTTACGTACGATTCATGACAGTGCTCAGTGAGTGATGAGTTCAGGCGATGTAAAATCATGTAGTAGTGACTGCCGTGTGGTGGCAGTAGCAGCAGCAGCGAAGGCAGATGGCGCGAGGTGTACGTGATTGTTGTTGTATGTATGATTAATAAAGAAATTGTTTTTGTATTTAACGTCTTAAGATTGGTATCTGTCTAGCTTTTACCCCTCCTCCCTCTCTCCTTCCCTCACATCCTACCTCCTTTCGCTGTATCTCACACCCTCTTTTTTCTCTTCTTTTTCCCTCCCCCCCATCGCTCCCTCCCGTCTCTCTCTCTCTCTCGCGCTCTCTCTCTCTCATCTCTCTTCTCTCTCCTCTCTCTCTCTCTCTCTATCTCTCTCTCTTCTTCTCTCGCTCTCTCTCTTCTCCTCTCGCCGTACCCCTCTCTTCTGGCATCTTTCGCACTCCCATTACTCGCCTCTCTCTCTCTCTCTTCCCTCCTCTCTCCTCTCTCTTCGTCTCATCTCTCTCTCTCTCTCTTCTTTCTCCTGCTCTTTCTCCTCTTCACTAGCAATTTCATCCTTTGGCGATCTTCTCACCTCTTACTCGCTCTCTGCCCCGTTACCCATGCATCTCCTCTCTCTTTTCTCTCTCTCCTCTCTTCCTACACATGTCATTATCTGGCGATCTTCTCACCTCTTACTCGCTCTCGCTCCATCTACCCTTCTTTCTGGTACCTTCCTACCATTCTCCCTCCCCCCTCTACCTCATCTCTCATTTGTCTCTCTCCCTCACTCCACGCACCTGCGTGCAGCATTGCTTCCCCATCTCCCACAGGAGCGCGGCACGGGAAGGGGACAGGGGTTGCCCACTGGTCCAACTCTTCCGTAATGTACGAATTTACACAAAACACCTTATTGAGTCTAGAGTTCGTTATTTTATATCGGTTTTATTGTACTTTATTTTTTAATTTAGTAAAACTAGAACCTCACCGATGTCGTATATGTAGTTAAATATGACATAGTGGCGCCATCTCTCGGCGGAAATAATTTAAAAGTTCGTATATCTAAATTACCTACTTCAGTACCTGTAATTTATACCGGTTTGGCACGCCCTGACGGGGTTCTCTCTCGCGAGACCTCACTAAGGAGCGACGTGTGACTTGGGCAGCACTGTTAAGAACAAGCTATCCTGTGTGTTGGTTTGTCTGCTTCTAATTTCCCAGCTATGACAGTAGACACGTCATGGCAAGCAGTGTAAGTTCTAACATAGATATCATCAAGAGTAGATAATAGAGATCTCTATTATCTACTCTTGATATCATATTATGTATTATCACGTAATTATAAATATGTAAATATACTGTGTATACTGTAATATACCTGATATTCAGAATTCGTCTACTGACGCTGAGCCAGTTAAAGAAATGACACGTCACACTAACGCTGAGAGGGTCTATGTCCCCCAGGGTACTATCAGAGGGTACCCTGGGTAAGGTTCGATATATCGGAACGTACCCTGGTACTATCTAATATGCCGGACCGTACCTCGCCTACTCCACTAACGAGTCTAGAGAGTCGCCTACGCCTACGCCTACTCCCTAACCCTAACCCTAACCCTAACCCTAACCCTAACTCTAACTCTAGCCATATCAGATAGTTACCAGGGTACGTTCCGATATATCGAACCGTACCCAGGGTACCCTCCGATAGTACACTAGGGGATATAGACCCTATGAGCCACACTAACGGGTTCGGGCGTTGTCAGAGCAAGCATTCACCCAAACGCGTTCTGATATAGCGTATATATTTCGTTGTTGGTTTAATGACCGTGCATTGGCGACAATGAGAACATGCGCTAACAAGCTACCCATCGATCGCTAGTAAAAATTACGATATACCGCATGAAGTTTTATGGTGGTAACACAGAGTGAACTCTTGTATACTTTGTTCTGGAGTAAACATCTTTAGAGCAATCTTCATTATTGTTGTTAACGTTGATTTTAACATTGGTTTTTACTTCTACGCATATAGGTGACAATACATCGTCCTTCGCGTTACGTTTGTAGGTAAGTTTACTTATATAATAATGAATGTTTGATTAGCACATGCAACGTACGATATTTGAAATACGGTGTCACGTGCACAATTCGCTGCCATAAGCATGCACGCTCTGTTCTATTTTTGTTAATTAATGGATAATTAGGTTTGGTTATAAATGACGGTCGTCGTCGTTTACACGTCAACGTAAATGTGTTATTTTGTTGTAAGTATATTGTGCGCGTATCAGACAGCGTGCGTGCGTGCGCGTTATTTTTACTGGATAGGCTATATATACATACGGATGTGATGTGTATTAAATGTAGTAAAGAAGCCATTTTGGTCACGTGGCTGGTGAAGCTCTGAATTCGTGTGTGACATGGTATTTCTCGAGCAGCCATAATCTGACGTTTTCTATGATTTTATATTTCAGGTTATTCCGGTTGCGCACACACCGCATTTGTGTACCGAATGATGTGTAAGTAGTAATACAGTAGTAGCAATAAGGTAAATGATGCATGCGAATGTTTTATCAAAATTTCATTGTTTTAA